>NW_022883009.1:920000-997500 GCF_011952255.1 Bombus vosnesenskii
TCGTTCTCTCGAAAGAAAGAACCACTCGACAGACGCGACTCGAATCGGTCGCCGATCGATACTCTCCTTCTTTCTCCCACCACCGTCACCATTCACCCCGCCCCCTTTACAAACGTGAAAACGTGGTCGAGGGATAATACGGAAGTAGAAGAAGGTACGTATGTAGGCGAGGCGAGTGCGGTAGCGAGACTGCGAGATTAACGAAGGATCGACGACACTTACGGCATTGACTTCGCCCTCGTCGTACCACACGTTTATGTAATTGTGCAGCAAAGCATCGTCGACGGAGATGCGTCGCTCGGGGTCGATCACGAGCATGCGCGACAATAGATCCCTGGCTTGGCTGGCTGAAACACGGAACGAGAAGAAAAAACGGGCATGGAAGAAACGTAGCGAAGGATGAACCGCTTCGAGCGGAAGCTTTTCCGATCGCTCACCTTTCAATCGGTTGTGCTCCGACGAGTCCGATGGAAACAGAACGTCCGGGAATAACCTGTCGAACGGATATCCCGGATACCGCGGCCTGTTCTCAACGTAATTCCTGACCGTTGGCTGCAGCCGCTGCATGAATTCCTGCGCCGGCGTTCCCAGTTGCTCTGCAAAAACGTCCAGCGGGCGCGTGTTAAAGCGCGCACGTTCCTCGATGGAAGACGGGCAAGCGATCACGGCGACCTACCGATTATCTTGTTCCACTGGTCGATGTGATCCGTGCCGGGAAACAGCACACCGCCCCGAATCATTTCGCCCATTATGCATCCGACCGACCAAATGTCCACGTTCTCCTTGTATCCCATCCCGAGGATCACCTGCGAGACGACAGATCGTCCGGATCACGGTGTACACGGTGTGTCGAGAGAGAAACGAGCGGAAACTGGCGCGATTCTAGTAGCGAAAATCGAGACTCGCGACACGAATCGATGAAATCGACGTTATAAGAAATGATCTGTATCCTGATCTATTCGCCAACGCTATACCGATATGCGTGCTATGAGTTCGCGTTTCGCGTTCTTTTTCTTATCCTTACCTCCGGCGCCCTGTAGTATCGCGTCACCACGTACGGCGTCATCATGAAGGTTGTCCCAGCGGTCCTAGCCAGGCCAAAGTCGAGAATTTTCAGCGTACAGTCTGCCTTTACCACGATATTGCTCGGCTTCAAATCCTACGCGTAACCAACGAATAGGAGGCGCAAAAAAAAAAAGGCTTGACAACTCGTAAATCTGGTCGTGACCGAAAATAATCGAATCTCCACTCGCGACTTACCCTGTGAATGATACCGGCCGAGTGTAAGTGCTTGATGCCGCACAGCATCTGATAAAGCAGGTAGGACATACGCTCGTGATCCAGATCCATCTGAATCACCTGGCA
This sequence comes from Bombus vosnesenskii, assembly GCF_011952255.1. Classification (NCBI taxonomy): domain Eukaryota; kingdom Metazoa; phylum Arthropoda; class Insecta; order Hymenoptera; family Apidae; genus Bombus; species Bombus vosnesenskii. The sequence continues at coordinate 921,366 of NW_022883009.1, forward strand.
CAGGTTCGCGTCCATAAGCTCCATCACCAAGTACACGTCTTGAAACTCGTCCAACGACCGTTGCGGCGTGAACGCGTTCAACAAACCGATTATCTGTCGAATAGAGAATAACCAGAAATTCGAATCAAGGTAGCGTACGCTCCCGTTTCTAAGTATCGGCTGGAATATCTGGGTCCTCTCGCACTTGAGCGTCTTCCAATACTTATCAACGTGGGTGTACATCCGATACGACGAAAATATACACTTACGTTCTTATGATTGACCAGCTTCATAAGCTTGAATTCCCTGTACGCTCTCTTCGCGTGCGTCACGTTCTGAAAAGGTCTGGAGAGTTTCTTGATCGCGACATTTTGCGCGGTCACCGTGTCGTACGCCGCGCTGCAACAAACGCGCGCAAATAATAATTAGAGATTCATCGATCGATGGCGAGTCGTCGACGACCCTGCACACCTTCCACTCGTACGGCAATTCTAATCGCGTTTCAATTATGTAAACGAAACCATGGAAGGGCTGAGTGCTAGCCACTCGGTCATCTGCTTCTTCGCTTTCTTCGCGTGCGTCGTCGGTTTCTCTTAAAATCAGTCAAAATTGTGGGAAAGCGGCAGGAAATCTTGCGCTTACTTTACTTACGACTTCAAGTTTAATTAAAATTATTTAAGCTTCGACACATGGTCGATGATTTGCACGACAATCGCCATCACTTACCAAACGATCCCCTGTGCCCCGGAACCGATTGGCTTCAGGTTTTGATACCGCTTGAGAATGGTGAATCTGGTGTCCCCGACTTCAACCGTGTAAAACATGGCGGATAGCCGGGTTGTCATATCAGGCCCCAGGTAAGGCATGCGCCTCGGTGCTCGTCTCTCCTGCTGCACCTGTACCTGCACCTCCCCTCCGCTCGAGCACTCCTGGTGCACTCGATGAGGACTTACGCTCTTAGCCACTTTGGATGGGGATACGAGCGCACCTGGCAGAAAGGAAACGTAGTCTCTCGTCCCTGTTTCCTCGGTCCGTCGAGAGGCACGAGCACCGGCACCGATACCGGCACCGGCACTGGCACGCTCTCGCCGCTTCTTCTCCGGCCTTCGCTTCCGGACGACACCGCTGCCGCTCCGTCGCTTTGCTCGCTTCTTATACGCGCTGGATTCGTCTACGACATAGAACATAGGTAGACGTTGCTCTATTAGTTTGGGAAAATGTTCTGTCGGTTTCATGTAATAAAAATATAACGGACGTTTTTTCAATATTTATGTAACTAACTGTACTCCTCGCAATGAATCGTTGATCCTTAGAATTTACGAATTTATCGATAGACCGGGTGCTTCTCATTTGTAAACGTTTGGTCAATCGTGGTTGGTCTTCGAACGAAATATCGCCAGGACGAAAACGAATATCTTTCAACGCTAATAGCCCGATAGGTGGACAGCCAACAACGACCATGACAAAGACAAGCCCCGAACGACGCGCGTTTCGATCCTCGTCGAATCGGTCGGCGTCGGATCGCGAACGTATCTACCTCGAAAGTTTCAACGTCTCGGTCGAAAATAGAAATTGGAGCAAAGTCGGGCAGACGTTCTCGGTCGCGAAAGAAAAAGAAGACGAGCGTCCGCTGGTCGAAGAGTTTTCGACGGTTTGCCGGCCAAAATTAGAGGAAGACGAGGCGAAGGGGAGGAAGTCGTGCAAATATTTCGACGACAGTGTACCACGTTTGTCGTGGAATACGGCAATTTCTTCTGCTACCGCGGGATTCCCCCAATTATTTATAGAGATCGTCGCAGACGCAGACGCGAATGCCGACTCTGACACCGACACCGGTTTCGTAGAACCGCAACTCCGCTATCTTTTCACTTCTCTTCGAGTTTTCGCCTCGTGTCACTTCCTCCTCTTACCCACCCCTCGTCTCATCGTTCGAATTCTCTTCACTGACGGCCATGTTCGCTGCTCGAATCTTTCGCTCGACACCTGCTACCAATTACGCAATTACGCGAAAGTTCGTGCGTATTTCGTTCGAAACTCGCGCCAAGATAGTTACGCGACTCGGGGCACTCGTCTGTCTGGACTTACAGCGAGGAGAATTGGATTGTCCGAATCCACGTCGGTAGATCGAGATGAAATTTCATGGGTATCTGAGGAAAAATGGAGGATTCGAGATATGAAATTTCGATCTCGGCAACGTGGAGAATACGTGTCTCTGCTCGAGATGTTTCGAAAAGTTCAGGAGCATAGTCGGAGTATCGAAGTCCTGATGTCTCGAAGAGTTAACGACCACTGCTTCTCTCTTTTTTTTCTCTTTTTCTTGTTCTTATCGCCGAAGGCACGACATTCCTTTGCTCGCTACCACCTTGGATCGTCTCCAACGCGTACGTGCACGCGTTCGCTCGACCACAGCTCGGCGAAATTCGTTAGACCGTTTTAACGTCGGCATAATTCATCGGATAAGAAGGATTTAAGGATTTAAACCGAAGAGGCTTGGTCGAGATCCTGCGCGGATAATTATGATTTTAGGTCCCTTCGAGATAATGTTTCGAAACGGTTTCTCGTGGATTTCGATCAGAATCGGAGAATCAAGGGGTTCGCATCAGAAACGGTCGTCGTCAAATTTTTCGTTTGTTTAAAAAACAGTGCAGGCTAGTCAGAAACGAGACTGGCAACACGGCGAAACATTATGAAAAACGACCATGTTCTGACTCGTCGTCGAAAACTTACCATAAACGAACGGCCATTGTGAACGCTCGATGACGAACGACTGAATCTGAAGCGGGCGAGATCTGCAATCAAAATAGAAAAGGCAACGTAAATGTATGTTTAAACGCGAGTCGAAGCGATTTCCACAACGACGAGGAATTTTGTCGAGGAAAAGTTCAAGTCGCCGTGACGAAAAAGTTAATCGGTAACGTAACGTTCATACGTTTGGATTTTTCAACGCAGCTTTACACAAACAAGATCGCGTGTTTCGTGGACACAGATCTAGTAAATCTAGACGAATCGCCGACATTATGTCGTTTTGCGATGCTGGAAAAACGGTAGAACGAAAACCAATAATTCTCTCGACAACGAGGAATCGCGTCGAGCGTCGTCCAATATCGATTCGAGGGCTGGATTTTACCAATGTATTGCCAGTGCTTTCTCGTCGATATCGTTGGGACGGACATTCTTGCGGACACCGATGCATACTAGAACGTGCAACATAGGCAGGTCGATAGCGCGAAATGCAATCGGAAGGAATAGATCGGCTAGGTGCGTTAATGCCGAGTCCACATTGACCAAAGTTATGTATTTGTCGATAGAAATAGCATCGTATCTAATCCATATTGGAGCTCGCGAACAGAATTCCAGCAATTCTGTCGTGAACGAGAAACGTTTGAAAGTAAATTCGAAATTCCTCACTTTCTTGTACCGTTTCGCCTTGCTTTCCACCCACTTACCAGCCATCTTTCGTCGTCACGACCATAAGGGAAAAACAATTCTTGTCTCAGTGTCGTGCCAACTGCGAGAACGAGGAAACGAAACATCGGTGTAGCTGAACGTCGGACAAATTACCGTGGGAAACTTCATTTTCGTCGTTGCCAAGAGATTGCCAGTGAGATACACGTAACAAGGAATGGCAATCGAGTATACCGTATTACCGTATTAACGTACTTAACGACGTCCTAATCGTGTCGACCGTTGTTCCGTTTCTAGCGTCGCCAACAGCCGGAAGCGACGTCTTTTTCGCCGCAGAAAGTAATTTACTCTGGAGTAACGTCGTTACGGAATGACACCTTGATCTCCGGCAGAGAAAGAAAAAATCGACGATCGTCAATTTTCTTTAGGCCACACTAGAGTAATTGTGCTCCAACGTTTCTTTCGAAACGTCAAGCAAGATTCGCAAAAATATAAGTAGCATCTCGAGCAGAATCGCCAATTATCGAATTACAAGACACGCAGCAGTTTCCTTTCTTTAAATAAAGTAAGCCACGTACGCACCATCTATATCGCGAATATCTCGAACTTTCTGTGATCTCGAGCCAAAATCTACCATCTGCGCGATATTTGTTACTGACGATAAACGAATTTCCATCGAAGAAAAAGGAGTTACGTCGCGCGGTAGCTAACTCGCGGAACGCCCGATAACAGAATCGTCTAGTAGAAGACTCTAGGTATTTACTACGACAGATGGTAGCAGGCAAGAGGAAAGAAACAGGACAACGAAGCGGAGAAGAGTGGCGCGCATCCGTCGATACTCGGACCGGATCGCTTCGAGTTTCGTCGAGCAAAGACGACGTCAACCGCGCATAGTGTACACAGTGCACAGCTGCAACCGCGAACGTCGATTCGGATATTAAATTTTCTCGCCACCGGCGAAGCAAGACGTATTTCCCAGAGGACGGTGCTGGTGTTTTCGGTGGGTCGCGCTCGCGCTCTCGCCCACCGTTTTCCCTCTCGCGTCGCCCTCGTATTCCCATTTCCCTTTATCCGCGGCCAAAGTAATTGCACCGACTCAGAAAATCATCGTCGTTTAATTCTTTCGAGAATGCCGGATTCGTTACCGTTTGAATTCATTTGCGTAATTGCGCCGTATCCCGACATCGGCAGATATCTCGAGAACGAGGCTACCACCTCGTCGGCCGACTTTTTATATCGATCCCCTGGAAATCGGTGAGCCCCGGATTAAATTTCGCGGCGTCGATTCAACCGCCTGTAATTGCTTCGAAGCGTGTCTTCTCCCTTCGTACGGTTTAACGCCTCGAAATTCCGAGCGAATCCAATTCCCTTGTTCAACGTTCGCGCGCCAGCATCCTCCCCGATGGCCGACTTTACAACCATCGTCCCATCGATTGTTCGGCGTCGCGTCGCGCTCTATCGACGAGTCAGCGCGGAGGAAGAAACCCTTCAAAGCTGGCATTGCCGGGAAGATGAGAGAAAGATCGACGCGCACGATATCGCGAGCCAGCCTCTGTGCCGCACGCCGACTGCTTATCAGAGAGAGCAAATGGCGAACCTTTCTGAAACGAAAGGTCGGGACATCCAAGAGCTGTCGAAAAATAATTAAACATCGAATCAGGAAAATGTCTGGTGCACACGTTCGACGTGTGATATAATTTCCAGGGGAGATCGTCGTGCAGAAAAAAACGGGATTTACGAAATACAAAATCAACCTTGCATAATTGTAATTAAATAAATAATTGTAATAACGAGTTTTCAGTGAAAATTGGCAATGCCATTAAAAAATGTTTTCAAAATATATATTTTCTTGCTAAAAAGTTGTTCACCCAGATACTTACTCCGCGTCAAAATAATAAATTACCTCGATTTGACGTAATTCGCATGCAAAAATGATTTTCTCCGCATCGCTCGAACGATTTCCACCACTACTAACATTTGTCGGGTAAAAAGTTCCTCGCGATAAATTTCAACTCCGCCCATCGCAATACCGCACTCGGTCGCGAAGCAAAGCAAACTGGTGCTAGAGATTTTGCCACGAACGAAGAAAGAAAAAGTCAAGAACGATGAAAATTTTAAAGAAGGATTTTCCTGCCAAGCGAATCGTAAGCGAACCAAAAGCATAAGCATAGGGGTTCCAAGGACTCGACCGTAAATACCGGTTTTAGTTGTCAGAGGTGATGTACGAGCTAAGAGATAGGGAACGAAACGTCGCCAAAGGACGCAAGGGGTCTCACGCCCTCGATAACTCCGACCAACGACCATCGATATTATCTACCGAGGGGCAGAAATACGAATGACAAATCCGGAATATACGAAAGCCCGGCGATAAAAAAAAAGTATCGCTTGTCCGTGGCATGTTTGTACCGCGATTCTCTCCAGCTGTGACACAACCGCGGATCGACTGGACTCGAGCGAATGAGAGCGAAGCAGGGGGTTGAATCTCGATCGGGCATAGACCCGGGTCGTGCCGCGGCGCAGTGCTTCGTTATCGAAGGTTAATTTGATCGTGGAGCTCGTCACGGTAATTAATTTCGATTGGTATTCCGAATCGGCCGCGAAACGTCTCACCTCCGCGCGTGCCACCGATAATTACCAACGACGAACGAGGCTGATTGCCTAGAACTGCCAACGCGACAGAAGGGAAACGCGCCAAGGAATTCGAAAGTTCGTTGACCGAAATTTCGAGAGCCCGCGAGTAAACGGCCGACGGCAGATCGAAATGCTGGGTGAACCTCGAATAGATGGACGGACGGGCCGAACGAAAGTAAAAACGAACACAGGAGAGTGCATGTTTCCGCGGAAACTATAGTGGCCAGTTAGTCCAGAAACGAAAACTCCAAACGAAAGGCCATACAGATGCTCTCGTCGCGCTTGCGTATTTAGAGTCCGACGTTTTCGACTTTGTAGCAACTATTTCAGTTTCCGTGACTTCTCAGCGAATCTCGGACGTTGTCCGAGTTAACGAACACGAACCCTAATTAGTTTCACGATATACGACCGATAAACTTTTTATTACGGTATCTAACACACTTTATAGTCTAAAGTTTCAAACGAAATAATAATTCAAGGGGTTGTTTAACTTTAGATTTAACCTAATTATTTAGACTTATCAAGTATTCCAATACTTACGAATATCACACTCGTTTGTCACACAGTCGATACTTCCGACTGGAACAGATTTTCGATTCGCCACCCCAACAGACACTCGCTGCACTCGTCTATATTTTTTCTCGTTCGAGGACTCGCAATGCAGTTTGTGCTTGGAAGAGCGTGCGTTGCGTCACGAGGGCACCGATTATCGGACCTCGTGACCGCGATCCGATCAATCCTAACCATCCCTCCTTGGCCATCGGAATTAGGACAATTCAAAACTTTCGATATTTTGCATCTTTTCAGTAAAATTGACAGGGGTTAGCGAATATCGATAACAAAGGAGTTTTGTCGATTACCAAGGTGTTATACACGTACGGATAGGTGAAAGACAGTAATTTGCGTTTCCTTCATTCGTCTTCGTTACAGCGCCTACGCTTTCCAGCTCGAATCTTGTCGTCGACACCGTTAAGACGACAGTGTTCCTTTGCCTGACATTCGGCGCATTCCGTCGATACGATAGTAAAACATCGCATGGTCGCGACGAGAATAACGCTTTGCCGGGGAAATTTAAAAGTCTAATCTCGTGCTGTGCCCGTGCGAGAAACGCGCGATTAATGGTAAAAGCAACTTTTTCGATGCGTCTCAGTTTCGATGGCGAAATCGCCAAAAGATACGAAAGAAAGAAAGCTAAGATTCCTTGTGAGAAGTTCCAAATTGAGAGGTTGCGACTCGATCGTATCCTCTCGAAGACGAAGAACGTATCGCGGCGGAAGACGAGGAAAGCCTCGGGTGTCGCGTGTCGTCGCGTCTTCGCCTCGTCTGCTTTTCTCCGCTCCTTTTGCCCAGCCAGCTCCGTTGTTCTCGGTTCGCGGCCATTTCTTTCGCTCGTCCCGTCGCGTCGCGTCGTTCCCCGACGAGTTATGCAACGAGGAGATGCCACCGTCGAGGAATGCCGTTAATTGGCCGAAAATAAATGCCGCCGTTGAACTCGCATTCGAGCAATGTCGCTTTGCCTCCTCTCGTCTCGTTTCGACCCGTCCGCACTTTTCTCGCTCCGCGTCACTCGATCGGTGACTACCGACCGGTTTTTTGACACCGAGACGACTTCGTTGTCGCAAACCGAGACCGCCGGAGACGCGAATCTCCGTCGCTGTATTTTAAAGATAGCTCGGGAAAGCGATAGACGCGAGACGTCTCCTATACGAAACGACAACGACCGCGGCCCCAACCGTTACCGATAGATTCGAATCTATTTAAAGGACATGCGTTCCTCTTCGCAAAAAGAACATCTCGTCTAGACCTTGAAACGGCAGTCGGCTAAAGGTAGGATTTTCTATAAACGTCAGACGAAAGCTACGCGTCTAGACGTTCGTATCTAAGACGTTCGTAAGAATCTTTTTGCTGACAATCGTCTCGATCACGGCCTGACGAATTACGAAGCCTCTAAACGAAAAGACACCGATGGTATTATAGACTGACCTATTTCAAGCCGTCGACATTCTGTCTTCTTATTTTCGACCTCGCATCTCCCTACTCGGTCCTTCTTTCGATCGAAGGAGCTCGGGTACGCGACGAGCATTACGTCGATCACGTGGAACGGTTCTCCGGAGGATTTTGCGAATCCGACGACCCGTCAATTTGCCAGGCGTCACGTTTCTCTTTCTGTCGATAGGTCGCCGCCGTCCAACGACAAAGTGCTTTTCTCCCAACAGCCCCTTTCGTTTCCTCGAAAATGGAGTCGACCTCTTTGGGAAAAAATTTACTAGGGCGTTGCGACTCTGCCTATTTCAACGTCAAATAGATTTCTCTTTCTAGCCAAAAAATAAGAAGCTAAGGTATGAAAATGGAAGAAGAAGGAGCGGGCAAATAACAAGGAAAAGACGGACGTTTTCTTTACCCCGATGCGATGCAACATATGGAAAAGCCGAGAAAAACACGATGGAGGCCGTTGCGGATTTACGAGCGTGAACGTCAATGTGTGGCGTTCGCATAGTTAACGATGGAACGATAAATCAATGCGTTTACCAGCCGGCGAGGGATGGACGCGCCTTGTAGATGAACCGAACGATATTTATGCAACGAACCGGTTGCGTATTCGTGGTTGGTTGAGTCGCATGCACGACCGCGTTCGCAACGGAGCGACGCGACGACGCGACGGTACGGTTACGATAGCCGAGTTCTCGTACCTCGTCGCACCGCTAGGCTTCCAACGGACAGCCGCATTGTTTCGCACCCCTTCGCGCGTATCTATCAATCTCGTTTCGGTTTCATCGGCGTTGTACTACGCCGCTCGAATGACTGGCAAATTGATCCCTGTCGTTAAACGACCCTATGAAATTGCTGTCTATGGAAAATTCAACGAAATTCGGTAATTCTCGGCTAATAAACGCACTCTCGCCCTTCGCGATGGACGCAGAACTATCCTCATAGACTTTTCGATCTGCTACCACGGAGCGCTATCCGTAACCCGCGATCGACGATATCTCAGTTACCAAAATGATACCAAACACGATCATGTTTTCTTACATACTTACGATTAAACAAGATCGATCAGACTCTTCGTTTTATTCGCGCTCGATGTTTCTCTCGTCCTCGACGCATTTAAAAACCGAGCGAGTCCAAGAGAGACGATAGACGATAATTCTTAGAATGGCGAGTAAGTAAGTACCTTTCTCGATAAGAGTAACGTAGCGAACCCGAACACCAAAGTCGCATTTACTAACCGAAGATTACTATATTTTCGTTTTAATTCGTCCAACGCGTGTGCATCGTAGAAAGAGGCCTCGATTACTCGCGCAGCTGGCACGGAGAGCTCTTGGTTATTCGCATCAAAGCTTCCGTTCTTGCCGGCTGTTCGTCTCGTTTGCTCTCTACCCGTCCCTTCCGGAATCTAGGATGATCTCTCCACCATAGTTTCCGCCTCTTCCCTCCTACTCCTGCCGAGTCGGTCTTTTCAGCCGAACAAACCATTCCCTTTTCTCCCTTATACCGGCACTCTCGCGTATACGATGAAAATGACTCGAGGCACCGGCTCGAGTCTGTGCCAGCGAACGAGGAGCGGAACCGTCGCGACGCGATGGCAACGGCAACTCGTGGAAACTTTTCTACCGACGAAACGCGACGCGCCGTTCGATTATAGGCTGCGTTCTCTAATTGCGCAAAAGTAATCCAGTCGCTCTCAATTGCACCAAATACACACAATTCGGAGATGTCCTCCTGTCGACAAAACTTTTAGTTAAGCCTATGGAACTCTGTGGAAGTTTGTGTTCTACGGTGCTTGAAACGCGACCTACTATGCGAATTCGTACACGGTGCATCGCGACGAAGAGAACCGTACAATGGCTAACGTATAAAGATAAGGAAAGTTATGCCAAATTCAATTTGCACGAACTCACCAAAGTATTTGAACGTTTTCCATAGGGACGGTAATGAGATATCGCTGTACCGAAACACCATTGTCGTATTGATGAAATTTGATTCGTTGGAAGCTTTAGCGAAGCGACCGATGAAAATTATTCGACCGATAAAACTTTCAAACGATCGGCTACCGATCATCGTGACTGTAATGTCGGAACACGCGTTGCGAGCGATGTTCGGCGTTACGAAAGGAACACCTGAGCTTGATCGACGATAGCCAGAACGCTACGAGTTGAAACGGTTGGCCGGCACGCGATGCTTCTCGAACATCGATCCTGGCTCAGCTGACTTTCAGTCCACTCGCGTGCCTTTCCTTACGGTTCGATACGGCTGCTTTTAAACGCTGAACACAATCCACGTAGAAGGAAGCGAAACGCGTAGGCGAATTGTCGCGGAAGGGTAGAATCGCAGAGAACGGTGCACTGGAAATACTTGGGAATTTAGACGAGCAGTGACATCGTTAAAAGTCTCGAGTGCATCCCCTTTGATTTAAAATGCAAATTTTTGTCGAAGAAACGAAGGGAGCGGAAAGCTACGAGATTGTCGACCGAGCGACTGCTATCGCGACTATAAACTTTCCTCTCGTTTCCTTTCGGTACTTGCAAGACTAGCGTCGCGATAACCCATCCAAGAAGCGCGCTAACAACCTCTCTATTCTACATCTCGTCGTCGATTTTCCTTTCCTCCCTCCGACTCGCCTTTCTGTTAAATGCATTCGGTAACGAAAAGCCGATATTCGGCGGACAGACTCGCACTATCGGCAGAACTCGACAGCTCGTTTTAGAGATTTTGCCGATGGGCAGGTTGCGCGACGACGTCGACGAAACCACCTGCTTACGAGCCAGCCTCTGCTCGCAAAACCATCGTTCTTCGTTTTCCCTATCGAATTTCGATACCTATTCGCTGCTGCCAGTGGCGCCTTTGTTTCGTCTCTTCTTAAACGACGGTCCAACCACGGTGGTAACGTCGTCGCTCATCCGCGCGGTGTCGTTTTACAACGATTCAACGAGAAACTTTCTCGATCCTGCGCCATACTAATTGACTAAACTTTTTCTTTGTTTTCGCTAATAAGAGATAGAGAAAATAAACGATCGAGCAGACGTCGCATCCCGATTAGTTCGTTCGCCAATTTGATCGGAGGGTTCATAAAGTCGGTATAAGCCAGCAGCATGATCGTGACAATCACATCTCGTTGCAGTTACATTGCTGAAGAAATTTCAACGTGTTTTGTATCTATAACAGACATAATATATCCATATTGAATTTTTATAAACGTTCAAAAACTTGTACTTTCGTGAGCCACTGTACGTAACTCCTACGCTTAATGGTTTAAGCATGAGAATCCAACGACAAGATTCGCGCAAACAAATATTATTATTATTATCATTATTGTTACACGGGCCGAGCCCAATAATAAGTACGAAAGAATATAATAATATGCGCAATGAGAAAAGTAAGAAAAGAAAGTGAATATAGAAAAGACAACGAAATAAAATAAGAAAAAGGGGATGAGGAACGGGAAAAAGAATATTATTGGAAAGCTTTACGTGATGAAAGGATATTGTAGAGCTACATTTTATATGTGTTTGAAGCGTCCGAGGAGGCCGATATTTTCAGCGTATCGATTTGCTAATTTAATAATTCCATTTAATGGATCTCGGGTGCTGTAGCATATTTTGGTAGTTGACGGCCACAAATCAAAGAAGTTGATCAGGTCTTAATGCACGTGGTAGTGCATACAGGTTTATGTGCACCAAAAGGGGTGGAGTTGATTTTGCCGTTAATAATAAATAAAAACGGAAGATCTGCTACAATTTCGCGAATTTCGAGAGTAGATAGGCGGATAATATTATCTAAAATGGTAAAGTAGTTACGATCATGAAATGACATTCTAACGCCTTACTTCTAAACGGCAAATCTAAGAAATTTCTGATGAATTTTCTCAAACAGAAATACGTATTTGTCGTATGCGATATAATTGCGATGCAACTAACGAACCATAGAGAAATTTTAGAGTTGGCACATTTAGAAATTCCGAAGACGCGCGCGTAGCGAACCCAAGGGTTTTCAGCGATTCTTTGGCAATATTAGAGCAATGTTTTGAGAAATTCAAGATACGTATGAAAATATTCTGACATTGTCGACCGCGCTAATCTCTGTCGAGATGCAATTCGATAGATTATAGCTAAGACAACTGGATTCGTTTTACACGAATATCTATATAGTAATAATATGACATTTAGAAAGACTCAAGTCCAATTTATTTAATACACACCAATTACAGAGGTTACTGAAAAGTCATACTGTAATTATATAGCGTCGTGGTGGTTAGAGATCCGCTTAAATATTTTTAGATTTTTATCCCAACGAACAAAAGCCGAATAAAATTCCCCAGAGACATTTTCCACTAAACGAGGACGCTGCCTCGTCCTTGATGTTCCAACGCTATTCCGCGAACTTGTTCGGAATATCGATGGAACGCCTGCGCCGACCACGGACTGAACTATCTTAACGAACCGTGTCACTCGTATGCTTCTCGCTGAGTTAATACAGCCCAATGATATGGATCGCAACCGAGAATTTCAAATATTCCAAAACACGTTCTAGAAAATTCGTAGGAAGGCGAATGCAATTCCCTTCCCTAGATATCTTCCCTAAAGATCTCATCCTGAGGAAGTTCGGGGCGAGAATCGGCGACCTTCTATCACGACATCTCCTCGTCTAAATCGCCTGGAAACAAGTGTAAACGGCCAGGTTTCGCCCACGCTGGCCGGGCTATTGGCACGAATGACCACTCTGATTCAAATCTCTCGAACATCTCTCATCGACGAATTACGATCGTATAACTAGTCGCCCTATAAAGCTACCATTGCGACACGGTTTTAAAGTCAGTCTAATTATATAAAGGGTAGAAAACTTATTGTAATGGGAAAGCTGCAGGTAGTAACCAGATATTCTACTTCAAACACTTAACGATTTGTTAATAGAGGAATTAAGAAATGATAGATCTCTTTAGAGAGAAAGATGAAGGTCAAATCTGATACAGAAATTTCGATCGCACATGGAGAGGAATCATCGGTGATAAGTTCGACTCAGTCCACGAGTCAGGCGTCGCGGAGACGCCGACGCCGCCGATAGTGGAACTAGGAAAACATTCGCAGTTGAAAATTACTCGTGATACGCCAGCATTAAGCGTTTACGCGTGTGTTTCGCGTAACGAGGAAATTTACGAGATCGCAAGTTCGATTTACGAACCAGCGAAACATCTGCGGTTGGAAGTCGCTGGTGCACCGAACTCGTCTCGAGCCTCGAGCAGGGGGAAGAAGCAGGAAACGAGCGGCGCGCGTGCCACGCGTACTCTGGCGCATCGTTGCACACAGGAAGCGGAACAAGAGGAGAAAAACGAGACCGAGACCGTGTCTTCTTTGGTCGAAGATTTCGCGATGGTGGCACTTCAAAGCGACGACGGCCGCGTAGAAACGGAGCTGGTCCGTTTCTTAGAACGCTTTACGAACCGTCGCGCCGCGAGAACTTCGGTCGCTTCATTTGCTGGATTTAGAATGAATTATCGGGGTATTAACGTTGCGCGGACAAGTAATGCTCCTCCACTGTACGATCTACGACGTACCATCCCATTCTCGGATCTTGCCGGTTTGCCTTCTTTGCACAGTGGCCTGGAAAATCGGATTTCGTAGCCAAAACCCCATTTTTTCCTCTTCAACGTTTCAAAGAAATTGTTCTTTTACGGATTAACAATTTTATTTCTCCTTTCGAATAGTTCTGTGGTCAATAAACTGATGATAATCAAATCGACAGATTTTACGCTTAAAACGCCCTGCGCAATGAAATACGTTCTCGTATATACAAGTATAAGCTTTTACGATCTTTATTCCTCCGTTTCTGTTTGCAAAAAAATGTTTTACGAGAAATTCTACGAAATCTCACTCACCGAATCGCTACTCCGTGTTCTTGTCGTGTTCGCGATACCTAAAACAAAGAAATGCGTATTCGACGACAGTGGACATGATGTACGCGCGTGAAAATAAATCATCACGTAAATTCGGTTGTTAATTTCCCAGTTGATCGAAAGGAACGCTAGACAGCTTCGAAATGCGAAGGACCGATCGAAGAAACTTCCTAAAAATACGAGACGACCATCGACAGTTCCCGAAATTAACCATACATTTCAATAGACGATTTTCAATCGATAGAACACGATCGCGTTTCTTCGAGTAATTTCGTAATTAGATCACAACTTCTACGTCTCGACGGGAAGCTTGGTAACTCGTAAGCGTTTTGACAGGGCTTCGGGTCTTTTTCTTCGCAGCACAGCTTGTCAAAGCCAAAGCGATTAGCACGAAAAAGTGGAATGCGTTTGAAAGACCAAGTCGATTCGAGTTTCCAATCTAAACAGAGATCTAAATATAATCGAAACATCGGAAATGTTTCTCTTGCCTCTAACCGCTTTGCAAATAGAGTACAATTCTGAATTTTCTGCGCGACGGAACGTAGCGTAACCACGACATTTGCTTTGCTCTCGGGAATGTTTTTGTGACGACGCGTCACATTCGTTGTCTGCGGAAAATGATTACCAACGACCGCTGCCTCCATCTCTTGCCCCACTGCTATCGATCCTGCTTATTTATAGCGATACAGGAAAACGGGAATCCGGTCGTCGTACTTGAAAAAGTTTGCACACGACGAGTCTGGTTCGCGTGAAAATTGAGCTTGCCTCTTTCGATCTTTTGTCAAGTACGCGTTAGAAACTGCGTTGCGCTATTAACCCCTTCAACCCTAGTGAAACGCGATACGCCCGAGTGAATGTTTCCGATTCCCTGTTGTTGACCTTTTAAGGCTTACCTTCTAAGGTTGGAAGATCAACGAAGCAAGAAACGCGTCTATTAACGAGAAGTACTTTTAGAAAGCGACGATTCGCTCGAAACCGAAATCAGCGAGAAAGTTTCGACTTTGCCAACCCCGTGGCTTCGGTTGCGGTCATCCCCGAGACTCCCCGAGGCTCTCCGAGGTCGTGTCCGATCGAATCGAGTAGCAAGTATCTACCACTCGGTCGATTGGCTCTTTGAATTAAAGCTAATTGTTGAAAACCACCTAAATGTAGAAACGTCATCGATAATCCAGTATCAGATTTAATGCTGTGTTTCGAATGATGTCACTACGACGAGATCGTGCGGCGAAAAGGCCAAGCCGCGACCGAGAAAGAACAGTGAGCTGTCGGACGTTGCCATTGAAGCAACGTTTGCAACGAACGTCGCGAAGCGACCCGAAGCGCCACTGCAAAAGCTGCACGCGCAATTCCTCCGAATAATTCCTCTTCTGGATTTCCATAACAACGGCTATTGAAATTAACATTAACTGTGCATCCACTGAAAAATCTAAACGACGTTTCTCGTACTATGACCTCACCGTGCCGGAAATTCGGTTCTTACGAAAATCTGGACACGTTGAAAGCGTCGTAAAGCAAAGAATCAGCGGGATATTCTTGCGAGTGGTACTGGTGACTGACGTAGATGAAACGTGATTGTTATTGTGGGAAAATGCGGTGGATGCGAAATATGAAACCTCAGCTTCGACAAAGATACAAATCCTTAACGTGTGTACACTGGTTCATAAAAATATTTGAACATTTCCCATAGAAAATTTTCATGTTCCTATTGTACGTGTTATATAAAACAGAAAATACAAATCGCGTGCCAAGAATTACACACCGAGGAGATGGCAAGTATCGCCGCTTTCTTCCTCAACCTTCGTGTTTTGACTACGCTATTCCACGCCGCCAAAACAACCCACGATTTATCACCGATGTTGCATCGGAGAAACAACGAGGACAATGGGAAATTTCATCCACCGATGTTTATCGATACGGACGACATTCTCGTTTTCGCTCTGCCTACTAAACGGAGGAACTTGCTTCTCTCGACGAACACAGCACCTTTTGAAAGTAAATCGAACAAGAATGCAATAAAATCCTAACGAACCGCGAAATTAGCAACGTAAACGTAAACTCGATACGACGTGTAACTAGTGTAGGTGATAATAAATGGAAATACCGAACGTACACGTTACAAATTTACGTGTTATTTTATTAAAATTATTAAAAATTTACTGGTCACGTTACCATTTTGCACAAAAACATCAGAACAAAGACAATCGTGCAATTAATTTTTTCATAGCCTGCGACAAAAATTTTTTTTCTATTAATTACGAACCCTCGTCGTGTAAAAGTGGAGTTACTAGCTTAGTAACGAGGGCCAGCATTCATCATCTTCATCGCTACTCTGTTACGTTTGTGTCTGTTGCAGGCACCCTCGACGAGAGCGTTGAAAAACGTGTAGTTTCAAATGCAACCAGCGAATGGGAGTACGACGAGCACTCACGGCCATATTAACCTACCGAGACCGGGCTAAAATGTTCTCCGTACCTTCGAAACGAATCGTATCATCCGCCCTTCTTCGCAATCCTTGCTAGAAAGCTAACGTTCGAGAACAATCCAATCGTCGCGGAGCCTGACGACGAATGCGCGGCGGTTCGACCAGACAAAATCGCTACAACCCTGTCCTCGCTTCCAAGAGGAGCAGAAGGGCAGAAATGGTAAAAAGCAGAGGCAACTAAGCAAAATAACGCGCGATTTAGCAACTTGTATGCCAAGAGGCTGGGTAGCTCTCTATCTAGGGGACGACTTTCCATAAATCATAGCGACTCGTGAAACTGCTACAAACCGCAAGCATACAAATGAGAATGCAAATTTTGGAGCGTTACAGCTCTTTCCCTCGGATCCGGTGTTAACTCGCGCGTTTCATAATTCTCTAGGGAGATGGCATACTCCTTAACTCGCCTTTCCCTCCTTCCCCTTCATCGACGATCTTCTCTGTACGTCGCCTTCATTGTCTCTACGTGCTCCTGTTCGATATCGTAAACTTAACTTATGCCGCCAGCAAAGTTGCTTCGATAAACGGAAGAGTGTTCCTGTGCGCCTTCTCCTAGCTCGAATCCTTTAGCCGCCTTTCCCACGGTGGTTTCTCCTGCTAGTTCCCTTTACCATTGACGTTACACTTATCTCCATAGTTGGAGAAGGTTTATGTAGAACAACGCGACGAGGGAACGGCAAAGCCAATTTACCAACACGAACTCCGACACCGTTAGCGACTGTATTAGCGATCGTGTTATCGTCTCTATCGAATCAATCGTCCTACTTATCTCTCTCTCTCTCTCTCTCTCTCTTTTCTTATCGAATGGCTCTAAAGCAATTTGCAACTTACCATAGGTAAGGTTTCCTCTGCTTTGCCCGATGTTGTCGTCAAATCGTCGATGTTCTAGATCGACCACGAGCTTTGCTTTCGACATCCTCAATTGCGAACAACGAACGAACGTTTGTATAACTGCGATCCGAGAATTCGTTAAATTCGTCGTTCGGATCTGCTATTGTATTGAAAAAAGTTGAAGAAAAAAGAAACAGTGGCACGAAGCAACCTCGTAACCTCCGACACTACCTATCTATCTGTTTACACAAGAGCCTCAAGGACAGGATTTACGAAAGTTTGTAGTATCTAGGTGAATTTGACCGATCGTAAAGTCAACTTCTACATCTTTACGCGAGACATAAAAGGAGATTAAACGTCGAACGATCCGTGTCGTTTTACAACGTCTCGTCGAAAACGTCACAACACAAACAGTTGTTTCTACCGTTATGTATGTACTTGTATATGTACGTACTATATCAAATAGGTACCTACCTATACCTATATAAAATACCTATATGAAATATCTATATAAAATACCCATATGAAGTAGGTATATAAAATAGGTAAATACCAAATAGATCGTAAAATTTGCAGGCTAGGAAAAGTACGAATGTTTCAATGGTCGAAGCGATTTTAGAGATTTCGAAGGAGATAAGGAAGCGGCTGGATAATTTTCCCAGAAAATGCAATTTGTCGATTGGTTTTTCGAGGTATGAAACTTTATCGCACACAAATTGTAGAATAAACATTAGCGTTGCTACCTGTGTACTTCGTGCGAAATGGTGGCAGACGCATTACGGTAACCGGGACTCGCATAAATTTTCCCGGTAAGAAAGCAAAAGCAGCCTTTTCAGCAATAAAGCGTACGCCCTACAAATGAGAAGCAGAGATAAGGGCAGCCGCGGCTAATGCGAGACGTGCTCGATTATTCACAGACGCTTACCGATTCAACCTCGAGTCGACGTTGACGCCGTTCTTGTGCTTGACGAAAAGCCGTCGTTGTCTTTAAGCTCACGCTCAAAGCACCTAATTTATAAGACAACGTCGTCTGGCCCGAGCATCTTGACTTCTTCGGTACGACTGCTATAAATCTTAGATAAACGGCCCTCGAAAACACGCCAACGAATAAAAAGCACGACTTTCGCACCGTCGAAACTATTTCACCTTCGACTCTCGGAAAATCCGCATAATTTGTCAACCTTCCAATGGAATCTCGAAATCCCCTGCTTCAGGGGATATTGGATGCGTTCGTAAAACGATTTATTGGCTCAAAAGCGACTGTCGTAAAGCAAGGACACAGGCGATAACACGTACGCGGGCAACTTGCGGCCTGCACGATAGACAATGTCGCGGCGACGAATTTTATCTCTAATACGAACGATCCGATCCGATTCTGTTCGACTGCTCGGCTAAAAACATTTACCAGGGTTCATGAATTGTATTTTGCCCATCAAGCCGTAACAGCATACGTCCTATCGCCGTTGTTTTGACCGAGCGAGTGGCCAAGCAACTTAATCAAAGGACCCTCTGAGTTTCGGGTCCGGAAATTTCGCAAGAATTCTGGAGGAAGATCGTGCAAATAGTGTTCCTTTCTCCATTTTTATACATACGATAAAAGCCATCCTCGTCGTTTGCGAAAAAATATTACGGATAGTCATTTGCAGCGAAGGTCCATTTCGGCCAAGCACAATCTCGCTCCTACGAAATATACGCTATCGTTTGCCCCTAGGAGAAACGAAAACCCGCAAGAGAACCGATATATGTAAAACCGTTTCTAAGAGATCAAGGATTCCTAAACGATAACGCAATGACGTCCTCCGGTTTACAACGCATTGCGACGTTCTCGGAAATTTTATGCGAAAAAATCTGATTTCCTTTAACTTGTAAATCGTACGATATGCGTGTTAATATCCGCAGATGATCTGGATGATTACGAATAATCGTTGCGAAAGAAATATACAAAATGATTGTGTAGATTCGACAGTTAAAAAGTTACAGATTCTACGATTACAAAAGTTTCTAATTAAGGATCGACTCGTTAATACTACTAATTAATTAACCGTATAGACCAAAGTATGCATAAAAAAAGTGATTAGTGCCATGATTAAGCGTGCAAAAGATGGTTGAGCGATCGAGAAATGGAAGAACCCAGCTGCCTTGCGTTTTTATGCAAAACAACGGAATATCGAGAGTATAGTTAGCTCCGTCTCGACGGAATGCTTCTACGAGCAAACGGCTTTTGTCCAACCGGTGGAACTCGAAGCGAGAGATAGAGAAACACAGGGGGGAAAGGACTCTTTCCACATGACGGAACGTACCCAAGAGGAAACGCGTAAACCTAAGCCATTCCAAATAACGAAAAGAGCTGCCAGGAGTGCGTGCCAGTTCGTTCCTGACTAATTTCAACTCACCTCACGAGTTAGTATCCCTGGTGATTATGTCGCATCCAAAACTATTATTCGTCCCAAACTATCCGACCCTTTTGCTTTTCGAAGGTTTACGCGTGTTATCAGGCGTACAATATACGGAACTATGGTGGCCAAATTACAGATTATGAACCACATGCGGCTCGTATATTCTTATATAGCACTTACACATCCACGGTGCTGACGATATAATTTGTCTGTAGGATTTAAAATATTTAGATAATAATTCTATAACGTTTATATTTGTAATAATTATATTTGGAAGAATGGAAATTGATTTGTTATTACGTTTTAAGTCTAAGATTATAAATATTTTTGGACAATAGATGGCCCGATTATCGTAGAGACAGTTGCAATGATAGAAAAACGGCTTTAACGAAAATCTTGGAACAACACTTTGAACATTCGAAATCATAAAAGTTTCGAAACCTTTAAACTGGAAATTCTTTCAATCGAAATTCGATAAGCTAAGCCTCGAATATCTCTGAGAGATAATCGTAAACTGTATTACCATTTCCCGGTTGACGAAAGCAACTCGGTGTTACGAAAAGCCTACAAACGTGATCGTGCATTCGATATCCTACTTTAACGACGTATCGCCACGCGACAACACGCGAACTCATAATTTCCCATTCTCATTCGAACAATAAAACCTGCGGCAATGTTCGTCTCTTGGTTGCGTCGTGTCCCACTGATCGAAAACGACGTAAGTGATACATCAGGCATAGCGATTAGTTTCTAATCGTAATGTTGTATACACCTATCGCACCCTTGCTATAGACAATTTCAAAACCGCATCGTTCACTCCATAGTACATATTTCCTAGGTTTCCGAGGTAACTCACTATTAATGAATCGTTCAAAACGAGGGGCATTGTGACGAGAATCGTGGAAGAACAGAAACAACATCGAGCTTCTTCCAAAGTTCTAAACGTGATTTCGAGTTTGTGAACACTCTACGTAGATTTGTCGCGTGTAAGCTAAACAACTTGAGAGAAGAAGGGTTGAGAAGAGAAGTTGGGCTATAGAGACATCCGTTTGCTTACCCTTTGACAACCCCCACGACGTTGACGATGACAAAACGATGAGGACGATGACGATGAGAACGATGACGATGAGGACGATGACGATGACGATGACGATGACGATGACGAAGAGGATAACGACGATGAAGATGAGAACGGTGATCGCAGCGACAACGGTGATCATCGACGGCAACGACCACCACACACACCACACCACCACCCACCACCACCACCACCACCCACCACCCACCCGCACACCACACCAACCACCCACCACCACCCACCCACCACCCACCCACCACCCACCCCACCACCACCTTGACCACCCACCACGCCAACCACACACACCACTGACACCACCGACACGACGACCACACCACCACAACGACAACAACCGAACGACGAAGCCGACGTCAACAACAGCAACAACAACGACCACTCGTCTAGGGCACTCTCAAAATTCTCTGAAACAAATGGAAATATTTGATTAAATTCTTCAAACGTGAAACATTTGTACTCATGGATACTGTTCGCGTTCTTTGAGTTATCGTTGGTCGAAAATCCTGAATTCGAGAGAGTCCACGATTAATAAAGCTACACGAAATATTAAAGTCCAAGCTAAGTTGGGAGACAACTCCAACTTATCGCGATGAGTACCTCGACAAGTAAACAACCACACTGCACTACATAATACTACTTCAACGATCTAAAGAAACAAAATTATCGTGCCTATGAAATAATACTTTCCGTTAGTTTTGATCTTCCATTACTATAAAGCATAGTGTCAATTAGATGTTGATAAATATTTAATATTGGAATCTTCTTTGATGAATACATGTTTCCAAAGTTCGGTCCCAACTTTTTGGAATACTCAGTATAGGGAAGCTATTTCCTGTCGTATCAATTTACAGAAAACCTCTCAATCGTTTCCAAGCGACCGTTTTAATTTTAATTTTTATACAGTCATGGGTAGTCGAAGGTGAAAACGAAAAAGTGGAAATTACTTGTGAATGAAAGACTCTTATCTGGCTTCTGTATACAGTAACATGCACTTGTCTATCCAGGCCGTATCTAATTCAAGTCACTCTACGTAACCGATGTTTGAGGGAGGAAGTTCTGATATTTCAGAAACGTTTCAGAAGTTGTTCGAGCACTTTGTAATTCCTATCGTTACTTCGTAACGCTACCGAGAAACAACAAATTCAACATACATGTACATCATGTCGTCAAATAAATTCGTGCCCTAATAATTATATATTTATAATCTCCGGTGTTCCTAATGTGTTTTATGAATAATTGTATTTTAGAAATCATACCGAACCTTAAAGATTCTAAATAAAATAAAAATGAACCACTCGAACTTATTAGATGATCTAATGGGTCCAATTGTGGGTTCTTCGATGCTAGTCGATCGAGGGAGGAGCAAAACTTTCGTGAAGCTATAAAATGTGGTGAAACGCATAGCGGCTAAAAAATTGACCGACGAAGCAGGGAAACGAGAACGAGCCAACAACGGCGCCAGGGTTATTTATACCGAGACGACCTTTGACGATGTCGACGGTGATGCTCAATGAAAATCTTTCGCACCGTCAACCAGACGCGGAAGAAGAGCACGCGAGACATTCTCGGTTCGTGTGGCGCCACGATGCCACCCTAAATGTCATTCCCTTGGACCACTTCGTTTGCCAGACAGCCATCGATACTCGCCCAACATCTCCTGCAAATTCCTTTGCCGCTTCTTTCCTCGATGGGTCGCCTGCTTGGCTGCCACTGGCGCGGGCGCCCCAACCACATAAAAATACCGCGAATCTGCTACCAAAATTTCCTCTCTTCAACATACTACCCACTTCCCGAACCACTGACAAATATTGCGTAACGACAATGATGCACACGAATACGCAATTGCCGCCAAATCTATTTTTATCGGGGTACCTCGTAGGCGTGTCATATTATACCTCTGGAATCGTATTCGAAACAATGACCTCGTATCTTTGATTTGTCCTACCGTGAGGTGCATAGCAATGTGACAAACACGAAGCGTTTATGTTTTAATTAACACGCTATCCGCTCAAAGTAACGTAATGAACGCGCAACTTTTAGAAGCGCAAGAAAGAAAAATAGTACAAAAAAGTGAAGCAAAATAAAAACGAGATACAACACGGTTCTTTTAAATCCTATCGCTAAAGATAAATGTCGCGTCGCTAAGCGTTAACGAGGAAAGGATGGCGACGGGGTGCGCCCAAAGAGGGAGCGAAAGATCGCGTGCCTCGTCAGCGAAAGTTCGATACTTAATTGAAACAGCCGAGTAAGCGAAGCTTTTGCTTAGGTGTACAGTTACTGTTCCGGCTATAGCCTTTCGTTCTTCTCAACAATCGTCCAGCCAACCATCCATTTCGGATTCGAACTATTCGCTCGTTATCACATCTAATATTATCGTCTTCTATGCATTTCAAGTGTATATCACATTTCGTCTTATTTCTTCGCAATCGATCAACATCTGCCATTCGGGAACAAACTACGAATTTATCACGAGGACATGATTTTTGTAAAATCGTCGTACGTGATTGTTCGCTGTCACTCGGTGAAAAACATATTATTATCACAGTAACTCTACGCACTTGTCTTTGACACTGCTAAGTTATCTACAATGGTGACATTCATCTTTTTTTCGTTTTGACATCACGATACCGGAGATATCATGAGTCCAGTCGGATATCTCGAAACGCAACGAACTTTGATCGGATACGGATATAAGCTCTTGCCGAGCAAATACAAACAGAAATCGAATATCGCGTAGCTTTGCATCGCTGCAATTCCATTCCGACCAAGATCACCGTAACGTTGACTCTTTGTATTTACGCGCTCGAAAATTTTTCACAGAAACTAATCTATCGAGTCTCCATCTTCCGATACCGCCCACCTGCAATGTCGATCTCTTTCTCGATCAAGGATATACATATTTACATTTCATCGAAGCTTCCGATTCTTTCATATCCTTTTGAGTATCGATCCAAACACCGGAAATGTTAAATATAAATGTTAAATAAATAAAAAGCTACGTATATATCCTAATAGGATCGAAATAGTTAAATAGAAAACAAACGAATAAAAGAACAGAACGCGTAAAATCGCGCAGCCAGTTGCGATTCGTCTTTCGATGACCACGTGCAGGCTATTACAGAAACATATCCACCTTGATACCCTATGCTCTACCACTATTTATAATGGGACGATGCGACCAAAGACGAGATATTAATTATCGGGATAGCGATTTATCGTTAACGCCGCGACGAACTACGGCCGGACCAGATAATGTCCCTCATTTGTCACCCCGGGCTCCGACCTGATGATGATCGCTATCCTCGAATAACGAGCGTTTTGCGCTTTTCAAGCATTCTCCGGTCTCTCCTCTTTATCCCTGTCTTTGTAAACCATCATGGAAATACGAAGAGTCGAGCTGTCCCTATTCGACTTCCCAACGTAATCGCCCCAGCTGCAATTCAATTTCGTTTCTTATTTATAATTAGCCCCAGACCCTTTAGGTGAAAAAATAAAATATATATTTGTTATTCCTATTTTCCCCTTTAAGAAACGAGAGACGAAAGAGAGAAACGAGAACAA
The DNA here is from genome assembly GCF_011952255.1 of Bombus vosnesenskii. Classification (NCBI taxonomy): domain Eukaryota; kingdom Metazoa; phylum Arthropoda; class Insecta; order Hymenoptera; family Apidae; genus Bombus; species Bombus vosnesenskii. The sequence goes on from NW_022883009.1 coordinate 945,632, forward strand.
TGAAAGATACGAACTGGCAGAAAGATCGAAAAATAGGGATGTACGGTAGAGGTAGTCGATAAGCGAGCGGATTCGAAGAAGGAAGAAATGCAGGAAGTAGATGGAGATGGAAAGAGGGAGGGAAGGAGGGAGGGAAAAGTGGCAAAAGAGGAGTGAAAGAGAAAGCTCCCAGCATTGTACCAATTCACGACGTTAATGCGGAGAGTGTTCTAAAGAAGGGCGAAACAATGGTGGCACTCCACCGGCTCTGATTCTCCTTTTCTACGACGCTTCGAGCAACGCTCGACGTTTCACGTTTGACGTCCGTGCATGCACCATTGCCACCACACGTGCACAGTTACGCGAGCTTAACGCTTTTATAGAATGTAGAACCTTAGTTGGGCATCGTTACGCGACCAAATCCCCGATTAAAGTACTTCCTACATTTGCACGTAACCAGATCAAAGTATAGTAAGCTGATGTTCTACAAGATATAATTTAACACGAAGACTACAGGAGATGTTTTTATTCGATAAAAATATAAAATAGTGTGCACTGCATAAATTGTTCATATATCACCAGTAATATATATTTGTGCAACTATATGTTATAGTAATACAGCATTAGAGTCAAACAGAGGAAAAACTACGATAACTTTCAGAATGGGCTAATAACTAGGAAATGTCTGATAAGTAGCTTGCCGGATTTTCAAAATTGTTATATCGCAAATGTAAAAAACTTCAGACGGTTTTCTTTTAACTAACGAGCAGAGAAAATTGAATTTCTCTCGAAGCATTAACGTAATCGAGCTAAGCCTGCGAAATATCTTTCCGCATTTTCTTGGAGCTGGCGCACGCAATGTGCTAGACGCGCTACTTAAACGTCATCGTTTCCGTCCTCTCGACGTTCATATTGCTCACTTCGCAGTGCGGTGCATCGCTTCATCGTCGCCGTCATCGTCGTGGTCGTTTCTCCGAGAATAACGAGTCAACGAGGCCTGACGAGAACGACCTTCTTGCCTTTGAGAGACTTTTAGCTTACGATTTTACAGCTTCGTGAAATCGTGCCTCGATTTCCTCGTTAAACGTTGCGAAATTTCGCTCGTTTAACGTAACGTTACTGCGTCGCCAACGAAACGACGATAAAACGTAATCGATGAACGTAACAGCGTGCATGAAGATTCGTCGAGAACATCGATTATCAGTGTAACGAAGGCATTTTTACCCAATTGAACCTCCCAATAAATAAGGATTTAACTCGACGTTATCTCCTACGGATGCTACGTTTGTCTAATTCGCTTCTTAAGTAATCGATATAAAGGCGATGAAACATTTTAAAGGTCATTTCTTTTATATCAAGGAAAGAAACAAAATTCTTTAATTTTCTAGTTCTTGAATTTTTAAGCCTCATTAACGAGTCAGTATCACGACAGTAACGAGCCCTTCGATTTGTTCTCATTCGTCAATAGTGCTCGAGCGACTGTCAAGAGGGACTATTTAGGCTTCGTGGCCGCAAACGAGGACCAATTGGATACAAGGACGGAATAGCTAAACCATCGTCGTGAAAATTATTACGAGCGACGAGGTTGCGCGTAACGTGCCCAAATGGAATTTCAATAGGGGAACTACTCCCACTCTTTGCTAGGAATCTTTATTTTGACCTCCACAAGGTCGATCGTTCCATAGATTGAAGAGACATTGGCCCTTTGAAACTTTCTCCACGACCAAACTTCCATCTTGTATAGATCAGCGCATAGCGATATCAATGTTATTCGATGAAACACTCGTAGTCAAAAAATTACGAAGATGTTCGATCGGCCGAACGTCGAACGTTTCGGTTTGGACAATGGCCAAGGACGTGTTGCTTAATCTCGCGTCAGCAACGAAATCCGGCGAGGTTGCTCGTTCTCAATGCAGCCCCGTGACCGACAACGCCAAGAGGTTAATAATTATGCGCGATTACGCGAGGTAAACATCGGGAATCGATGCACGTAACGTCGACGCGACGTCCCGATCGAATAGGTATAAAAGGGGGCTACCATGATGTTTCGAGCATCAATCGATTTTCAACCAAGCTTGTCCAAGCATCTCCTCAACAATCTACAAAATGAAGTGCATCGCAGTGAGTAAACTTCTAACCCATTTACCGTCGGCGATCCGATTCACAATAACTGTTCTAACTAACGATATTTTAGCCTAAACTTTGTATCGTTTATCGAAACTTTGCCATAAAAATTAGCTTAGAAGTTAAAATTCGAGTTTACAAAAGCATATAATCGGTTTTAGTCCTCGTATAGTTAATTTTTCCTAGAAATGAAACAACGCATACAAAAATAGAGAATCGTTAAATAAAAATATTATGCCAAGAGATTGACGATTTAAGTGAATTTGTATTCCCTAGTTAACAGATTAAGGCTACGATTATGATTACAGTGAATGTGTATTCTGACAAATGAAACGTTCCAAGACCAAAATGCATATCTATCGACAGAAAGACAGTTCGTGAAAACACGCATCTAATCATAATCCAGCGTTAATACACATCCGAAAACAGAGGCAAACGAATGACGATATTAATGACTTTCTCACAATTCTAGGCTATCGTTTTGCTCGCTCTGGTCGGCGTAGCTTTAGCGAAACCCTTGGAAACGGAATCCATCGAACCGGTGAAGGCCGAATCAGTGGCAGCGGAAGCTGAAACCGCGGTTCGGGATAAGAGAGGACTCCTGTTGGGCGCAGCTTACACCGCACCCGTCGCTTACAGTGCAGCCTATACCGCCCCGGTCGCCTACACGGCTGCTGCCTACAACTATCCTTACGCCGCGTACACCGGCTACCCTTACTACGCCGCTGCCTACTCTGCGCCCTACTACGTTGTCTAACCATCTAACCGAACCACCTACCTACATTTCGGACCTAATCACGACGACTGCACCGATCTCGACAGCTCTGCCAAGAGCTCTCCAGACTTGATCGAGATGCATGAACGATCACGTCGAAGGGTGCCTCGCATCGCACAACACCCTAACCAAGACTCATCAACTTAGACAATATCGGCTCAAACTGAAACACAAGTGCTGAAGCAAACATAATAGAGCATAACATTCTCTGTTACTGTGAACACGCGTTGATATGACTACAAGATGCTGGCATCCTTCTACGCTTTACTAACAAGCTAAATATGCATAATTGTACGTGTACATGCATTGCGCTGTATATAAAATATGTAATAAAGTAGCAAAGCATAAAAAAGTTCTCCACGTATTTTAGCCGAGACTCAACTCCAATTCCGAATAAATTCAGAATCAACTGCGCAACAATTAGTAGGCTGTATGTAGACACTGATGTTGACGCAATTTTTTATTTTTATGAACGTAACTACTAAATTTCTGGATAACTCGCTTGACCTGGATAAATAATTAATTTGTTAGAAGGTAAACATAAGAGACAAACAAAGTATGGAAAAATATAGCGTACCAAATATTCTCAGGCTTCTGGCCATTCCAGATAACCTAGTGACTCAACGTGTAAGCGCGCCTATATATTTTACTCGCCAATTCTGCACGAGCGGTGTCGCTTTCAGTCGAATAAAGGTGAGAAGTAACTGAGAATAAAATTGGTTTCTTTTATCAGCGCTGTTTCAACCATACGTACATAGGTACTAGAAAATATGAACACATTGCTGACATTTATTTGCTCGGCATCAAATAAATAATTCACAAGAGTGCGCGGCGATGGAAACGGTAGATTCTTTTCTTGGCTATCCACAATAACATCCATCGAAAATATATATGTCGGAGTCAGGTTGGCATTTTGAGGCGTTCAACGAACCTTTACTTACTTTACCGTAGCGGAATAGCGGCAATAAGATGGTCGACATGATGGTGACAACGAATTCAGGTTCGATAACGAGTCCACGGTCCACGGTCCACGGGATGACGAGTACAAACGTAATGCACGACTCGGGTAACTTTCTCGATAACTCACTCAACAATTCCTCCAACGACTAACTAACTAACTCGTGATCCAAGTAAAACTGCCCTTATATATTCCTGTCCCCACTTCTCGGGTCAATCTTTGTTTTTAAGGAGAGTCATATAATCATTCCATACCTCTGTCAGGTACACGTCTCTCCTTTGACCGTGGCTACGTCTAGTGACCTGCTATGTCACCCTGAACCCGAACCCATCGTCACAAAGCCAGATTAGAATATTAGAATTATTTCTTATTTTTATTACTTAAGTGTAGCTATAGTAAAAGTCTGGACTAGGGTATTGGGGTTTTCCCAACATTTCGGACGCGAAATCCCGATGTTCTTTTATCTCCGACATATATATATATACACATATATGTATAAGCACAGGAACACGTTACAAAAATTTGTTCTCCTCTAAACATCCTTTTCTTACCTTGATCGATTTGATATAAAACAAATAGTTACGCACAATTAACGACGCTAAACAAGAAGGAAAGATTTTCTATCGCACAAAGACATTGCGATTTCTCTTTGCTACGTTTGTGAGTTTTCTCGACGACGAACGATGCGTTTAATTTCCTTCGAATACCGATTAGGAGTGAAACGAAAATCAAACGGTATAACGAAGGGTCGGAAGGGGTCCTGTTAGTGCAAGTTGGCAAACAAAAGCCGGTAGTTAACGCAATTGTCCCCAGGGATCCTTCGACCGAAGCCGATTAAGCTCTGACCGATCTTTGATGCCAAGTAACTAATGGAATCCAATCCAGCGTCCACTCGCAGTTACTCCCTTCTTGCTTTCGTTCTTCCCTCTGTTTCGGCACGGTGCCAATTTCTCCCTTTACCACGACAATCCGTTCCTTTCATTTCACTTGCTAAATCCTCCTAATTTGAGTGAGTTTATAATTCTAAACTACCGCCTTTCAACGTTCAAAACTAACATTTTACGCAAGCGCCGAGTGTCGGGTCTGAAAGGTGTAGGTACCAGCAGCTCTTTCGTTAACTGCGCGATTAGATATAACGCATATCGCGCGTGCAACTATTATCCAATCAGAGTACAAGCGTTGCGCATTTCCGTGCTACACGTGTCCCTGCCGATAGACAATGAATATTCACTGACCGAAATATCAAACGCGTGGCAAATTCATCGACAGGGACACGCGACTCTACTATCGGCACCAGCCATCATTTTTTATACTTCTCCCGAACTCAACATGAAAATCTTAATGAAATTAACAAATCACCTTTGAACCAACGTCCGAGCAAACAGCTAACTGCCGTAAATCTTGTTTCAGAACAAAATCTACGCTAGTGTTCAAAAGTATCCGAGCAGTCACTTGTTTTGAACAAGAGGATACTTATGAACTGTAGCGCATATGTATATCGCGAAGCTTTTCAGCAATTACGTTTCATGTTGCCTGTCCGACTGAAACGAGGCAAGAGGCACGATTATTCGCGCAGAAAGAGATTCGAGGGTTCGATGAAAAGAGATTGCTACCGGAGACTTTGTGGGAGCGCGCAACATAGGAGACGCATCCATTAATTAGAAAACAAGCTATGCATCGAGCAAATACACCAGCCAACCCCATTTGATTCAGCCTAAGTGCGGGCTAATTATCGCATTTGTGTATAGGAAGCAAACACACAGTCTCTTGCTACAGTGATCTCTCCTGATTACATAGAACCAACGCGAAACATCGAGTCATAGTTCTATCAACGATTCATGCACGCGGACCTATGGAACAACACGACAAACTTATTCGCTGATTTTCCAAGTAGCCGATAGTAACTTTCATCGTGAATATCGATAGCGTTATTAATCCATTGGCCCTTTATGCGAATCTAGTGATCTTCAAAGTGGTTAGATTCTTTTGTCGTTTGGCACTCGACGTTCTACGCAACACATACATTTGGAAAATCTCGCTTTATCGAAATCGGGAGAAGCGTAGAATGATACGTAGCAAAAGCTTCAAAGAAAAGGGATAATAGGATGAAGGAGATAACAAATGACGATTAAATAAATAAAAATTTAGATAAATAAAAGACGATTTACATTATATACATAGACTTTACCTATTTTACCTAAAAACTAAACGAAATTTATCAGTTTATTATTTAGCTAAATGCAAAAGCATTATTCTATCCGTTGAGAGTGCCTTCTATTACAAAATTAATTAACAATATTCTGTAACAATAAGATGGAAAAACTGCTCTGCGTCAAAGTACAAGATTGAATTTTAAAATGTTGAAACATAGGTGATTTAAATAACTATGGATGTGCGAGTACCCGAAATTATGAGCCTGGATCGGGTCGGCAATGCTTTTTGGATTCAGATCGGTATCTTGAAAGTTTGTCGATACATAAACATATTCAGGAACCCGATTTGCGACTCAGGACATCAGTTATCTTGTACTCGAACTAAATTTGAGGCCGACTTGTACCTAAAGTAAAGCTTTTCTTGTACATGCTTTAACTAAGTTTCGATGCAAGAAAACAGAAAAATTATATTTTGAATCAAGCATCGGATCCCGGAATAACGGGTACTCGAATACGATTTATTTAAAATAGCCATACCTTAGGAAGCTATCTTACGGTATATCAGGAACATGTGCATTAGGTGGTTAATTTCTGGTGCATTAGAACGAGAACCACGATACATTAAGCGAACATTCATTACGCGTAAAATGCTTCCGCCGTATTTGTATTTCCCTCGGATTTTATTTACCTTTAAGCTACATAATTTACTATTGTTTATATATTTATATATCTTCATTTATTTTATATATTTTTATATATTATATATATTATATTATAAATATTTTGTTCGCCTGCTACGTGTCTCTAGCACACTTTTCTGTGAAACGCCAGATCGATGAGTTTCAATTTGAACACAGCTTCTATACGTTGAGTATAACAACGCAGCTCGTTTCGTCAACTATTCTTTTCATTTTTACCTTTGATTGTATGTCAGTTTGCACATAAAAAAAATATACAGTCCGATAGTTGAGAATGTACGAGCGCAGAACAGAAACGTACCGATCTCGATTATAAACGATCTTTATGAGCAACAATATATGTTACTTCGCGTTATACAGTGCGGGCTGAATTCGGCGGGTCAGGACGGTCACTAGCAGTGCAAATAATTAGTTGGATCGCAATAATCCTAAGGAACTACAGATTGTTTTATTACAAATGAAACAAAGCATTTCGATTTTACCGTTAGTGCCTCAATCGTTATAAAATATCTTCAGGTCGAGACGTTCCTTATGGTTATTGCTCCATCAGATAAAAAGGGGAAACGTGGGTTTTCCCATTGGGATTGTCACCCGCAAGCGACCAGTGACCGAACTTCACTGGATTCTCATCAGCAAATCAGTCATCATCTCTAGACTGGTTCAACGACTACAGATCAGTCAACATCTCGGCACTGGTCTATATGTACTTTAGATCAGTCATCTGGTTAACTTATATTTATACGGACCGAGCGTAACCATTTTGGCTACAAGTTGTTTGAATAAAGCGTAAATTGTAACCTGTTACCTCAGGGTTATAATCAATTCAACCACCTTTATTATCCTAAACGAAATAGGGGATCGATCACTTGGTGGTGTCGATTACATAATCGTAATGGGAATTTACGGCTCCCGTTGGCGCGATTCCTCGCAATCGCGTCTCTCCGCGAACTGTCGAATATACTATATAGCTAAACTATAGTTTACTATAACTAAAATTTTCCATTTTTCACTCTTGAAAGCGCATCGTAGATTCAGAAAATAATTAAAAAACACATCTTTGCAACAGCACGTTACGGTTCTTTTCTAAATTTATTCCTTCCGTTCTCGTGCTTCCGATTTATTACATTTCAGAAATTATTTTCTCAAAAATAACATTCAGCGTACCTCAACATATACAACTAAATACATATGTACATTATCTACTACGCAAAAAGTATTTAGTAAGCGTATAAGAAACACGAAAATGTTTCACGCCAAAGGGACCACGATCAAGCATACACATAATTCGTTACCTTCGAAACGTAGAGATAGCATCGAAGGTGATACGTATCGATCGAAGGTAATTGTGCGACAGTTGCGAGTTCAAGATCTCGGTAGAAAGAAATCCACTACGATTACGTACCTGGAACAGAAAGAGCACGTTCGATTAGAGAAACTGGTTAATCTACAAGAACTGTTCATGACGACGATAGAACACGTATTTGCTTGCGTACACAGATTGTTTCGTATCGATACCTCAAGTTTTAACTCTATAAAGTCAAAAGGCCAAAAGACATATCATAAAATGTTTTCAAATGACGCATGACACGATACCGCGTGTCGCTGCACGAATAGCTAGCTCGATTAGCTGAATCGGATTTTAAAAGAAAAATATCACAGGCATAAAGCGGATAAAGAAAAATTGCGAAGATAAAATATTGTCGAAAGCACAGGATAGAATGAAGAGAACGAGCGATCGAAGAGGGTGTGCGAGAGCAACTTGCGAAATTTGAGCGTCGAACGAGAGGAAGAAGGGGGTCCTAGAACGATTCCGCCATAAATCAAACGACCCTCTTCAATTTCGCGGAGTTAGTGCACCATTCTTCCCTCGAGTTCAAGTATTTCCCGCTTTTTTCACAGGGCGGCCTTGATCGCAGGGGGTTCCTAAGTTGGTACGCTGTAAACTCGACGGTGGATCGATATAGGTGACTATCCCGAGCCACCAGGCAGCCGAATTCTACGTACCCCGCGCCTTTTCGATTCGCGCGGGCGCGCTAGATTTCATTTACCGCCGATTACGCAGAGATATCCGTGCCAAGCATTATCTCGACAAATGACGAGGCAAATCAGAAAGCGTAGACGTAGGAGAACAACGATCGACAGGACGCAACACCAACTTTCTTATACAATAATTTATTTAACGTACTTACGAGAAATTTTATTCGATTAACGATGGAATCGCGTAGATTTCCTGATACGTGTACGTAGTTCGGAAGGTCACAAATATAACAAATATCGTTTTTTTTTTTTTTTTTTTTGGAAATATTTTTAAGAGCTTTGTAGTAGCTGTATATATACTTTCTCGATCCATATCAAAATATCTGTGCGATTCTATCATCGATGAAATATCGATTTCGTCGCATAAATCGGGTACTCTTATTCCCATCGATTTACATATCTATTACATATTTACGTGTGTCGAGGCACTAATCCGTTTATAATACACGCGACGTCCGTTCACTTGCCTTTCGTCTTTTCATTGACCGATTTAGCACGAATTAATCCTTCCGATAGCATAACGTGGTTAACGGCGAAAAAATATATCGAAAAAAAATTTATCTTTAGTAAAAGGTATGCTATTCATCTCCTTGGTATACGAGCAACTTTCGTTCTCATTCGTTATCAATGCACGATGACCAGTGGCACGCAATCTCACGATATCGATTCTACGTTCTGCGAATTCGAGCTCAGCTTTATTTTCACAGGTCGTTGGAACGATCAATTTCATGGCGACAAACATTTAACGCACCATCCAAATAATCCAATTTTCTGCTAAATCGAAATCATTTCGCGAAATGAAAGGCAGGATAACCTGAAAAGTATAACACGTATGTATCTTATTATAATCGTGATGCTCGGATCTATTGTACGATAACGATAACGATGATGATGATGATAACGATAACGAGAGCGATAGCGTGATATATTTCAAAGAAAAGCTTTCTTGTACGTGGTAGATCAATTACAAGGGATTCGCAAATTGACGAAAACACGAAAACGGTATAAAAGGTAAATTTGCGAATATACAAATAACGCGGGAAATGGATTCCAGAAAAATGTCGCATTTCTCGAACAGTTCTGACTAGTATGGCTCCAGCAACGTGAACAACAATTTCTAAGCAACATGTTTGCAGAGACAAACGAACATAACGGAAACGACCTGTGTTAGAAGCTTTTGTATACGATACGTCTGCACGTAATTTACAAAAGGCATGAGTTGCGTGACGGCGCGCATCGAAGCTCGTTCTAGTATTACGGGCTATTAAGTTCGAGTTATCGCCAACTTATCGCTCAAACTATGCGGCCGCCTTGCCAAATTCTCTTTCGACGTCTTTGTTTTTCTCCCTTTGTTTCTTCGTGCTTCTTTTGGTATGTTACGAACTTGTGCGAACTCTTGCCAGCTTAAGGCTCGATTCACACTGTCGGTCCTCAAATTATAATTATCTCATGGTTTCCAATATAAGTTTACGCTATGAGAAACGCTCCAATCTCAGACCAATCTCGTCCCGGCAACGATCCTTGAAAAGAACATTTTATTGTTGAACATGACGCGTTGTTACGACATTGCTATAACTTGGTGTAATTGCTAACAAAAATTTGGATCTCTTACGCTATTTGTTGAATGACCTTTTTTTCATGCAACGCGTTTTAGCCACATATTCGACGAATGTTTATCTGATAAAATATTCTTTCCACGGTACAACTACGAATAACAAACCAACGACAAACAGTAAACAAAAGGAACAATTAATTACAAAGACTGGACACGACCGTCTCGGACGAGTTTACTATAGTCGCTAGAAAATCAATATCCAAGTTTGTATATGTGCTAGTATTATTTGAGGGAGGCGACCGCATTACCACCCCCACCCCCTCGCCTACAACGGTTTCTTTCAACACATGGCGTTTCCGAACGATTTGTGTTAAAACAAACGTCTTACTCGTGTTCGACAGAATCAACTTCTCGCAAGTCTCACTATTTAAATAGCTGAACTGTGTAATTACTAAGAATTCGCCAAGCATAAGAAAACTATGAAATAATCGTTGCCGATATCTACGATTCTTTGTTACAATTTTACGCCAGTCTTTCTCAAAGTATTAAAAGTCTTCTGCGCTTATTAAAACGTGGTTACCCAAGTAACAAGAGCCAATGAACGTTCAGTCGTAACATTTTTAGTAATAAAAAAAATAAATGTTTACAAACGAATCTTACGACCTAAAAGCCGGCTGATTATCACAGCCAAAACGTAATATATATCGCAAAATAGTAAAACCGTAAAAACAGTTTTTGAATCTACTAAGGCTACTGTGCAGTTAGTAAATTATTGTAAAGGAGGTTCCTGGTCTCTTTCCTGAACGCAACATGTAGGTGTATCGATAAAAGGGACCAGTAGAGACGTAACCCCTTGAAGCAATATGCGAGCACATAAAGTTTGAAAAATTCACGTCTATATATCTATTTACGATCAAAGAGGAAACCGGGAACGGAGCAGGATTATCTGGATAATATGGGCTCGGTTCTTCGTAGTCAATTTCACGGCCGATTCAACTTTTGATCGATCTGCCAGACATAACTAAAATACCCCGAATTTCTCGTAGCAGAACACATCCTACCTTGTAAATATCGATCCTCGTTCCTTCCGTAGGAGTGCCACTTGCATCGAGTCAAAGGTAGCTGGTGCAAGGGGAGAAAACGTTGGAGAGTATGATGGTAACGTTGCCCAGTAACGATCTCGACATCGATAGCAGCAGAAGAGTCACGTGAATCGAACATTCAGTCACGAAGACGCAAGGTAGGAAGATGTAAGGCTGGGCGGTTGAAACTCACGAGTTTGTTCTCTGTTATTCGTTGTTCGTTGTCGAAAGCGACACGTGGTAAGTCGGAGCACACGTCTCCAAGGCTCGAACAGATATTAACCGTATCGCGGAGAAATTTTATTTATCGAAAACGAAACCGGCAAGCACGCGCAATAATTCAATCATTCACTGAATCACTCGTATCACGTATGATGTGCACAGTCCCCTTGATTATGTTCGGTAGCCTAATCGAAGTTCAAAAAAGCAGACCACCCAACTCGAAGCAGTGATAACTTTTAAAATCTCTACACTTTGAGGACAGCAACACCAGGCGTCAAGTTTACACTAAAATCAACATGGATGTTGGCGAATAGACTTCACTTGCGGCATTCGGAGCCGTTGCAACGAAAAGCACGACTTTCACACGAAACGGCAAATCCGTGTTATTCTAATTTTCGAAACATCGAAAGGTTGAATGGAATTAGATTTCTCAAACAGAAAGGGAAACAGAAAAACATGAAAATAGAGGACAGGTACGACGGCAGAGAAGAGGGGAGCAAGAAATATGGGGGAAACAAAGAACGAAGAATAAGAGAAAGAAAGGGGTGCAATAGTGAGAGCGAGGAAGGAAGAAAGAGCAAAAAGGAAAATGGAGGAGAGGCAAAGCGAAGCGAGAGAAAGGAAGAGTACAAGCGGGTGGATGAAAACGATGCGATCCGTAAAAAGTCCAAGAGAAACAAACGAAAAGACGCAGCGCGTGTCAAGTGCCACGCACGACTGATCAGCCCGTGGGAAGTTCGGGGCTGGGGCTGACGCCTGCGCGATCTCATCTTCTCCCACTCGTCGCTCCCTTATTTCTTTCCTTCTCTTTCATACGCTCGAATATACTTGTCGCGGTCGGCGCAACCCCACCATCGCGGCCATCCAACCCTCCAACCGGTGGACTATCTCGGGACGATTCGCGATATTCTCTTGTCGCGACCCGCCGGTCACAGTGCTCCCTTGAACCGGCGCGACACGACGCATTAGCACCGCGTTTACTATTTTCTTTCCTTTCTTCTTCCACCTTTCCGATCGCGCGTCGCGTCGTCTTCCAAATATTTTTTCCGTCCTGGTTCAATCGAATCCACACATTTTATTTTCCTACGCCTCTCTTTTTCTTGGCCACCTTTCCTGTAGTTACATTTCAAGCCAGTAATTCGTTAGGACGAAACCAACGACAAGGTACTGGAATGTATAATGGCTGGCGAAAGTATCCGAATATGTGCGTACTTGTAAAAACCTTTTACAAGTATAGCATATGTATTATAGGAAACATTTTGGAATTTCATTAGTAACGAAATTCGACTATCATGATTATATAGTAAAAAGGTAGGTAAAGTAATAGAACGCGACGTGGATCTAACAAGTTTCGATCGTTATCATGCTCGAGACGATAGCATGAGACTTAATTCGAAACTGCATTCCTGTAGACTTACGCGTTGATAAAAATGCCCGAGTAAGTCATGCGCGTATTGCAGAAATATTTTCTGAAAACCGACGCTGTGCTATCTATAAAAATTACGCGGAGATTAATCGTTCAAGTAGAACGAGATTCTTGTGTACGTACCTAGAAAGGAAGTACGCATAAGGAAGTACGTTATCGTTGTAGGAATACGTCCAGCACATACGACGGTCGATAAAAAGTACAAAGATAGAAGGGAAAAGACCGTATCGACGCGCGGCGAAAAATCGATTCGCGAACGTAGATTGTAGACGTATCTTGGGCCGCACGTTTCACTTTCACACTTTACTTCTCTCTGTCGAAATCCGCTTAGCGGCCCAACAAATACATATATGTATGCGTATCGTGCCGCATCCAGAGCTCAGAGCACGCGATAAAAGGTGGTGGTGTATAAAAGAGCAAACACATTTACGGAAATGCGGTCGAGACACGTGCCAGATGTCACACTCTTTCTGAATTAATCTCGTTCCCTTTAATCTCGGCGAAAGAGTAATACTCAACAGCTGTACATTAATTAAAGTTAATACAACGCAGGCACCGGAACGTTTGAAAATCGCATAGACTGCATCAGTGACCATTCATCCGTTTCATCCTTCTCCTGTCGCAAATTCCACAATTCGATCTCGAAGTGATAGAAGATAGAAGGTCGCTTTTGTTACGAACTTCTTAATTTGTACGACCGAAAAGGAATGAAGAAGAAAAGTGGTAGATTCTCGATTTACGGCAATGGAAAATATCAGCGAGCAAAAGGTATCGTAATGAAAGGGATGAATCAAAAAAAGAGAGGGCGAGAATGTGTCTCTAAATGTCCGCGTCGATGCGTGGTCGGTCAGCCACCTTTCTGTTCCTAAAATAACCCTTTTGAAATAAGTTTCACCCTCTTGCGTGAAAGGGGCCAAAGTACGTCACTCGCTGTCGGATATGACGCTGAGACGTCAGTTGGTAACCAACTATTCGCCACGATCACTCTGAACTATAAAAGTACCTAAGCGTTACGACGCATATTTCGAACAGTAGAAACGCTGGAATCGGAAAAAAAGATTCTCCGATTACAAATTCATTTTTGTTGTACGTTTCCGGTTCACTTTCCACGGGAATCGGCTAAAATAGGTTAAAAACGTGCTCTTGCAGGAAAGACGTCGAACGACCGCTATTCGTTCACAAGAGTACCGAATCAAATGAGATTTCTTTTCTCGGAGAGGAAACTCACTTCCCTGTTGTTACCGGTTCGCTCTTACTTAACCGAGGCTCCGTCTATTTTTGGTTCTCTCAATGAAACGATTTTTCGCTTACGATAAAAGATCGATTCGTCACGACAAAGAAAATCGTAATTCTATTTCGATCCGTGTTCATAAATATTAGGATGCTTGCGAAAAGAGCCCAATCTAAGACCTCGATAATCTTTAAAAAACTATTAAAGTTATTAACAACTACTATCTAATTTCAAATCTCTGACTACAAAGAACTCGTATGTCTAGAAAACAAAATTCTCGATCATGATAACGCATAGCAAAATTATTTTGGCCAACACTTTTGGCGGAACGATCACACGCCTGTCGAATTAGGAGTTTCAGCTCCCGTCAGGCTGGAAATTATCCTCGACAGCAGTGACAATGATGTTTGCCGTAACGTACCTTCAACCAGTTCCTAGCAGGTACGCGGAAATATTTATCATGCAACTGACGCTCACGAATTTTGCGACACTCTACCTGTACAAAAAATTAATAAAGAAGGAATAGATAAATTATAATTTCAATTTACGCAGGATGTATCTGTATCCGTATTGCGTATTATTTATATCTGTAGAATACACCGATAAAGTTTAACTGGGAAAACCTGAAATGATCTATATACATTCGCAAACACCAGCTGCCGAGAGCGACTGTATTCCCAAATATCGTCGTTTCCACGCAGACCTTACTTATTACTGTGACTGTATACCATGGTTAACGATTCCTAACGTTCTTATGCGCTTATTCTCCGAGACACAGACATAGGGAATACCGATGCATCATTTTCATCTATAGAGTTGATGATTATCCTATCCGTCGATTATCCTATGACTTTGAAAACGTCTCCAGATGACGGATGACGAGCTGTTCGCATTGGTTTGATCGGAGTAACGTCAGAAATATGAAAGAAACCATAAACCCTCGTTTCCCTGTGAAACGTGGATTCTGTTCTCGAGTTAGCTGCATGTCTATCTTGTAACTATACTAGAGTCATATCGCGTTACTCGCGATTCTTTTTGTTATGTTATCGTGTGCTTTGTTAACTGATAAACACACCTTCAGCGTCGTCCCAATCGCAATCCTTAGCATGATATTCTTTCCGCGTAATACTCGGTACTCGTTCGTAGTTAATTGTAATCGGTACATGGTCAAAGACGTATACACGATGGGATCACACTGACGCAAATATATTTGTTAACATGGAATGTATACATCTTCGTTTAAGCGTGAATTTAATTCGAGAGGAAAGAATGGTGGAAGAAAAGAAGTCGCTAACAAGAAACAAGGGAAAGAAGAAAGACGAGGGAATTGTCAGCTCGAGAAAGCAAGGCGAGGGTAGGAGTCAAAATCGATAAAGCAAGATGGCGGCATATAGTACTGCAGAGTACCGCAGCCTAGCTACCACGAGATTATCCTCTGTTACTACTCCTACCAACCTACCCACTTACCCACCTACCTACCTACCCATCAACCTACCTACCTACCTGCCTACCTACCTACCTACCTTTCTACCTATCTACTTAGGCTATCTGGTCACAGGTAGGTATGTGCTAGCAGTTTCAACGCAATCAGGAAACCATACTTAGGTACCACACTTAAGCGTAGGAATTCGTTCAAATCCGTACGAGGGATTTAAGGTTCTAAGGTGTCTGACTTTTTAATTTATGAAACAGATTGTGCAATCAAAATTGCATAAATCGTTGTTATAGTTGTAGCGCCACCATTAGATAGATCGCGCGACATTCACTAACTATGCTACTGTTGCTACGTATCCGACACCAGTGATCGAGTCGTAGTAGCGATCAGACCTTACACCTTCGCGTTACGTTGCACGAGTAGTGGTAGGTAACCAAACGTTAAACGAATGTAGAAGTTTTAGAATAGTTTTTACATTCCTGGAAAAGAATAAATATACGAACAAGAATCTCTAGTTGTTGATACATGCCTCTCAATTTTATGATGGTAACGATTCACCATTAACTTCCCACTTGTTACTTTCAGATCAAAGATCTGTGTCAAAATATCTATAGCTTCCAGCTTAAAAGAAAGGAATCAGAATCCGACAGAAGGAAGAAGGCCGCGCAGTCGTGCTTAGTTCTCAATGAGATTCACCGGCATCTTTTGCACAAGCTCGCTAATCGACTCGTTAGTTATTTTTTTCTTCTTCCTATTCAATTCCTTCTATTTTCTACCCTTTTCATAGTTCATCCACAATCATTCTGCGCGTTAAATTTCTCCATTGGTTATTTTTCTTCGGCATTTCCTTGTTTTTTTCGGTAGAATTTGAAGCAACGACCGCTTCAAAGGATTTTGCATTGTCTCGCGTTACTTTTCATTCCAGGGCATATTTACCTCGTTATTAGCAGCAGTATGTTAACGAAACCAAGTATATTCGGAAAAGAGGCTTCATGTACCATAAAAGTATATTGTACTACTTGCTTTCGTTATCGAACTAAATGGGGAGAAGTTATCAACGCTGATATTTTCCATTTCTCTAACTTCCACTTCCGTCCTTATCTTTCGACGAGCATAATAACTATGATAATGCATCGCATTCCAAACATTTTTGGCGAAAAACGAAGCGGGAAAATCCGCGAAAGGAGAAGAATATGACTGATTTAATGCATCGTTCGATCGAGCTAAAGCAAAGCTCGAAAGTCGGTGACTCTTCCCGATGAAAATAACCGTAACTTCTTGCTAGACGAATGCGTTCGGTCACGCGATAGAATCCGAGTATTAAAGCTGAACTATCCTGTTAGTTTCACACGATATTTACACACTTCTTATTCGAGGGTTGTGAGAACAGAAATGCAGCAAAGAAGACAATCGTTTTCCATTATGTTGGGGAGCAAACAGCGGCAAATTGTGTCGAAGTGTCGCGATATTAAAAGAAGAATAATCGGCGCATCGCATGTCGGTACGAGTTGACGCACTCCTCTTCGTAAGTATTATGAACATGAACACCTATTGACTTCGTACAAAATGCGATATTCACTCTGCGGTATCAAGAAGACGATTGGTCAATCAGAATGTTGTATTCGTTCAAAGTAACGATTAGATATGTATATATCGCGAGCCCAAATATTTCAATTTTGAACTACATCGGCTTATACTATGCGGTGAGGACAATGTCCGGGGCGCGAAAAGCGTGAGAGGATGCGACATGTGAAGGTCGCACAACCCGAAAATCCATATCCATTACGTTTACTGAGAATCACGCTTGCGCGATTTCGCTCCGGTATCGAAGAAAACACGACTAACGACCCTCCTCGGTACGATACACTTTCCAACGATTAGTAAAATCATTAATTTACGTTAACGGAACGCACGAAGAAGGTTTCTTTGCCGTTCTTACGTTATTACAAACTCGTCGTATTCATTCCTATCCTTTCGCTACGTTTTTCTCAGTTTCGTGCGAGGAAAATTCATTTTAGATGCGCTTTCCGTAGCTAACTCTCGGTGACTAACTCTTTCCTTGCCGCACCACCTCCATTGCGTCCGCAAATCAGAAAAGAATGTCCCTGTTCTGAATAGGCCAGACTTTGACTTTCACGATATATCGACATGATAGAGAGTGGAGAACAAGCTACGTCCAACTTAACACGTCAACGATTTTCCAAGATACAAAAAGGGGATTAGGAGCACTCACCTATTCAGGAAGCTACGACAAGTTCCATATCCCTCGCAAGTGATCTCTGTAATAAAAAAAAGTCAAGACGAAACAATATAATTAACGAGATACTCGAGAAGCAGAAGCGGTGAAATCGTATAATTGTGGCAGGGGTAAGGCGCGAAAAAAAACGGAAGGGGATACGATGAATCGGTTTCTCCGGTGCACTGCACAGCACGGCCAACGAAAAAAAAAGGGTACTTGAAGGCTTCGTCACCCTCGGTAGAAGTATATCGAGCGAAGATTCCCGTTTGTTTTCTGACTGGTAGGATTTACTCAACGTACATCCCTCCGATGCATCCCCGCGAACAACGAGGGATGTTGTTTTCGCGAGCGCAGTTTTCTTCGGTCTCCGTTAGGGAAGATTCCAACGAACTGCTCCATAGGGAGAGAAGTGGTTCGGGAGGGTCATTCACGCACCTATTTCGCTCCTCCTTCGTGCTCTGTCCACCGGTATCATCCCGATGCATCCTCTCTAATTGAAACCGATATACTACGTTCGCGCATCGAGTCTCCACGGATTAAATTCTTCCGGGACTTCAAGATCCAACAAATCAACTGATTCTTCTTTGCTTCTTGCATCTTTTCTCGAATATACAGGATGGTTGGTAATTGGCGGTACAAGCGGAAAGGGGGTGATTCTACGCGAAAAGAGAAGTCGAAAATATAGAATAAAAATTTTTTTTAATTGTTTTTTTTTTAATTTTTCCATCGAGACAACGATCCGTTATAACGAGACGTGATGAAGTGCACGCGTACCGAGCGAAAATTCAAAGTCGATTTTCTCGAAAACAAAGCCTCAAACGAAAAATTTTTATGCTATATTTTCTACTTCTTTTTTCGCGTAGAATCACCCCCTTTCCGCTTGTATGATACCACCAGTTACTAACCACCCTGTATATGTAATAAAGTAAATCCTTGGGGTAAATAAAATGATCGATTCTGGAAAATCGAGTTTAATCGAGTACAATGACGATTAATAACAAATCTACTACAAATTTTAGCTGGAAAATCGAGAATCGATTTTCTAAGTCCTAAATTACCGTTCTTCTCTCGTGATTTAACCTATTGTGTGAAATGGCTGCCGGTAAAACAAAGCAAAAGTAAAATATATCGGTTGGCGGGTAGTTTGAATTCTATAGAATTTACGTATATATACGATATATTGTAACTTCAATGGTCGAGCTGTACGTCCTTCAACTTATTACGGATTAACGTTACGTTAACGCAACACTTCGTTTGTAACTTTCTTTCAGTCAACTTATACAATATTATTGAGCTGTATGGAGAAAACTGGGAAAAATCACTAAACTGCATAATTGCCACTTTTAATTCTACAAGCAGTAGCTTTTCTTTTATAAATCTCTTCGGAACAAAGGAGATCGAGAGTACGCGTGTTTCGAGAAATTCAATTGCATCGGTTTTAACTAGAACATCGCCAACTGCGACGTTTCGATAAAATTAATATAAGCGGCCATAATTACAGGAAATAGCGGCGCCGCTGGTTTCCTCCAGTCGTCAACGAGTTAATTGCTTTACGTTTTAAAATCGTTTGCGCTAACATTCAAGTGGTCCGATATCGTGTTTAATGCGGGTATCAGCGAAATTTGGACGAAAAGCGTCACGTGGATATCGGTCAATCGTGCTCCGACCTGAAGAGGCACGCCTTGATTGTGCAACGTCGAGACAAGGAATGGACTGCTCCAGTCCGCTATAATTATTTAGATTGCCGAGTACATCAAGGGCTCTTCCGCTGGTGCCCCGTGCGCGTACGGATCTACCAACTTATCAGTTGCTAGCGCACATTTGTATTTCCAGACACGACAATTACCAACGACCAATTGTACTATACTACAGATATATAAGAATAAAAGGCATTTCGTTCGTTTACATAACGTTAAAATTGTAGATTAACCACGAGGATCACCAACGTTATGAATTTATTACCGTCAAAGTTTACTGGTTGGTAGGACGTAACTGCGACGCAATTGGAATTTGCGAGCTTGTTGCGAAACTAGGAGCAAGAGGAACGATCGTTTTAAAAAACGAGCAACAACTTTCGCAAAGTTAACTACTCGAAAGTTTAGATCCGTGCTGCGGTTCGATTGGTTTTGCCTTGACGAATCAAATACGACCATATCGGCTCGAAATACGTCGAAGAAGCCCCCTTTCCGCATAAAGAGTCCGATTAAATTTTAATGAGAACTTCGGCACCGATCGCCGATTCGAAGCGAATAAATAAAAGTAGCGGGTTTTTCTGGGAAAAACCGCGGAGAATCCTCGGCGACGTATCGTTAAAGTTTTCAACGCGATACCGACACGCGGCAAGAATTTCTAATAGGTCGAAATTCGTATTAGCAATTCCGATCACAAGCTTGCGCCTAGCACCGCGCACTTGCTTCGTAAATCGACAAATTTCGTTGGACGGGTTTGCCGTATGAATAACGACCAAACCGCGATGAAAGATATTTTTTTAAGGCTAATAGACACAGATATTCCAATTATACGATTCTTAATCCTTTTCAAGCTCTTCACGAAAGTAGAAATTGTTTAATAATATGGAAACTTTCCTCACAACTGAAAAAAGAGACTTCTCAAGTAAAATAAACGAGTTTCGTTACAGCGAGCGTTACGAAATATTTAAGTCGAATTGCACGAGAGATAGACACGAAAATGGTGAATGGGTTTAGGTTCAAACGTGCGTCGGCGAAACATGGCCAACCTGTACAGTTCGCAATCACTTAACGAGCACTTTGCTTAATCAGAGATTTAAGATGCACGATACTTAGGCTTCCCTCTGGCAGAGCAGAATACGCGAAGCAGCAAGGCCGTCAGAAAGCATTTAATTTCCGGTGGATGATCAGAATAGGAAAAAAGCGAGGGCAAACGCGAATTTATTCGAGGTACGAAACATTCTTTGGTTAATTAGATTCAACGTATAAGGGAAAGCTCGTCATCGACGAGTTAGATAAAAGATTTCACGGAAAGGTACATCCGCTTTTATCTTCGAAACATGATTTCAATCGATCTATCTGAATCGCTCGAGACACTGCGCGAGACATACAGATATTAGAGGAAAAAGCTACATGTTATGTTACTGAATAAGTTCTGCCCACCAGAGCAAATCTCCTACAAATAACATCTTCAGACATCCCCTCAATACGCAGGTATTGAGTTACTACGCTTGTTTCATGGAAATATTAGAAAAGGACCCCCAACTATCGTTTACCCCCAAAATTATTTGAATAATGTTATATTCGAATGATCGGAATGCGATAAATCTTACGAATACGAGGATAGCTGGGTTGAAAGCGTTATTCTAATCTTTGTCAGACATTTAAAAGGGTTGGCATTTAGCGATTGAAGCCTAACTCGTAACAAAACTAACTTCTTACTTCTCCTATTTCGAGACACAATCGAATTGGGACTAATGGCATTAGCGAGATTGGCGAGTTCTTTGAAACTCGCGTAACTGAGCTACCCCTTCACAGATGGCACCCAGCTTGCTATAACTTTCGTGCTACGACATCGGTAAAGAAGATGCCCCAGGACAAACAATTCTAAAGTTCCTCTGTGAAAACCGACATCGCTCCAACGGCAAACAATTTTTCAAATCGATCGCCGGAAAATATCATGATAATATCCTGCGTAGCATTATGTTTTCGTTATGTAATAAGCAGAAAATGATAATTTCAACGAAAACACTTCGTTTTTCGCTGACAGTGAGACGGGAAGAAGAGAGAAGAAATATGAGGAAGAAACGAGATACGGAATAACAGAAAAGGAAAGAGAAGAAACAAACGGAATTTCGACTTCGATCAACTTCTTTCGAATGTAAGTAAAGTAAGTAAATATCGAAGAGAAGAAAGTACGGTTAAAAGAACTGTGAGACCAGCGGTACAACGGAAAGAAACGAAGAGGAAAGAAGAGAAGGAAAGCGAAGAGAAGAGAAGAAAGGAGCGGAGATGCGGACGCGTGCGGATTCGTTCGGTGGACTAGAGGGTGAATACCGTTGGCAAGAGCGAAGGTAGGTGCGGAGGTGAAAGTAGCAGCGCTAGAGCGACAGCAGAGCAGCGAATCGGAGGGTGAAGGTGGTTCGACCGAGAGAACGACGGAGCGGTAGACCGGCAGAACGGCAACCAGAGCGGGAGAACGAGAAAGCGAGAGGGTTCAGAACGGTGGATGACGATGGTCGGGGGTGAGGAAGGAAGGGAAATGGCAACGACGATCAATACTTCGCCACGCCTCGCGCCACCACCTACTCTGTCGGAGCGAAGCTCGACTTTTCCGACCATTTCGTCTCTCGGTCAAGAATGGAAACCATCCTGGATATGTCTTGCTGCTCGTGACGCTATGGTTTTTTCAAAGTTCTCCGCAATTCGAATACATTGATCGCGCGTTTTCTACGAACAAGAGCTTAGTCCCTTCGGTCGATCGCGCGCTCTTTCGCCACTGTCCCACCATGCAAGCTACGAACTACCGAAACACCCGACAGTCTATCGCTTACAGTTTACACGTTCTCTGGTCAACCATCTACCCTACAACCGATACTTCATCGTCATATTTTTTGGAAAATCACCAACTAGTTGCAACGAAGCTACTTTTCTCGTTTGTTCCAAGAGAATATGAAATTGGGACAAACGATCACATATGTGACGAAACGGTTAGGAAGTGGCTAGGTACACATGACCTCGTTCCACGGGGTCACGATACGGGGGTGTGCGAAAACACGAGATGGCAGCACGCTACGGTGAAATAAGAACTTTTTACTATCCTCGATAGCTTTTATTTTCATTATGCTCCGCGCTTAATTTATATAATCTTGCGAACTTTAACCATGAGATCGATGCATTCGAGTAGATTAAACAAAACTTACGCATGCTTGCTTCGGCGTCCGAGAATCGGCGAACGAACAAGGATTGTCTTACGATCGAGCATAATACGTATCAAGATTCGTCTGCGAACGATTGCTATAACGAGTAGGCAACACGATATGTCTGCCGATAATTCATCTTCTTCGGTACCTCGTCTAGGGCTTTAAGAGAAAATCGTAAATTTTACGAAAACAGCAATGTACCAACGCAAGTAACATGCTAACGCGAAATAGTATTATTTCGAACAATGGACTGATAACATGGTTTCAAAAAAGAGACAAAGCGAGAAGCAAGTATGACTTACCCCTGACAAGGATTTTACGGCACCGAAATTCGATTTGGAATACGAAGCAGTTCACAACTCGCGACTAATTCGATTTTCTAAACTGGACAGCGAACGAAATAGAAAGATATCGAGAGAGTTGGAAAATTCTCGTACCGGAGAAAATGTATAAAAAACTATTAAAGCTAGTACCTACGAGTCGATGAATTGTTATTGTTTAAATCCAATCACAGCAACGTGCAAAGCAACGGTAAGCGGATTTAGATATATCGATAAATAACTACGGCAAGCGAAAAGCAACAATGGTGAAAATTGTACAAGAATATTCCACGCCAACGATCTGCGGTTCGCAAAATTAAGGTCATAGCCAAGACCGTGGCAACGGAAGAACGAAAATATCGTTAAATTCGACTCGACGATATCAAATACGAATATCGACGTCAATAAAGAAACCGGTGACGTAGAAAGTATCTGATTTATAACATCAAAATTGAGTCCAAAGAATGCATCGATTACGCTGAGCGCGTGTCGCGTATGAAAATCACCCGCGTGACCGATCAACACTGTAACCCACAGCGACAACTCGCTATCGTACTCTGAAAACTAACTATTTTTCTCCATTATCCAACCGAAGGTAGAAAGTTTAGCAAAACCTCGAAGGGCACGATAGGCAATTTATTCTATCGAAAAAGAAAATACATAAAATGTACGTGTAAACAGAGGTTTGGGTAGCTGCCATGCAATCCATTATCGCCCTCTCCCCCCACAATCGAGTCGCAAGTATTCTTTGCAATAAACGAACGAATCGAAGCAAGAAAACCCGAATACGCACGCCGCTCCAAAATTTTTACACGCCACGCCCACTTTCTACCGAAACCATTCACGCGATGCACGATATTTCGATAAATTGACTAATGCTCGCGTTTGTAAACACGATGTAAGAACACATCGATGAGAAAAGTATATCACGTTTCTTTGGGGTAAAAGGGCGAAGATACGATCGGTCCGGATTTATTGTCAGAAAACGCGTGGCGCGCTGCATCGTGCGTAAACAAGCTACGTTTACGCGTGCTTTATCATCGAAGGGTCGTGATTGTGGTACACCAGCGGCGATAGTTTTGTTACGATACATGGGAATCTCGGATGTAAGAATAAACGTAAGAATAAACGTAGGAATAAACGTAAAAAAAGCGAAAGAACCTGCTCAGTACCGTGTGACTCCGGAATCGAAACGTGTAAAACGCGTGTACTATTCGTCGATAACAATGTTCGTAAGTATGATGCTCAGATTAAATTCGAAAAGACACCAGAAGATCACGATACGACGTCGAGAAGACATGTTTCGCGTGCCCAGATGCAAAATATAATATACTTTCGAACACAAACAGGGGATCGAGTAAGTTCGATGTAAAAAACTCGATTCCGTTCGTTTGACGAACGATCCGGGGCGGAACGAACATCGTCACGTCGCGTCGCGTTGCATTACGTTCGATGTTGCGATCGGTGGTTGCAAGCAAGTGGCCAACACGAAAATAACGCGTGCAACTGCGCTACTAATGCGCTTTAAGGCAATGTGCTCGCAACGGGAACACCATAAGAGGTTACGGTTTGCCGAATTAATTTGGCTTCTTCCCTCTAAACGACGACGAGGAGAGGAACGAACATGGAAGACAGAAATCAAGGAAAACGCGAGAGATGAATCGCGATGTACAGGAAGAAAAACCGAACGCGCTCGCGCGCTTGTACTTTGCGTATGTGTGGGTGCATGTGTGTATGTTAGTGGGTGCGTGCGTGCGTGCGAGCGAAAGAGCGAGCGAGCGAACGAGAGAGAGAGGGGGGAGAGAGAATAAAAGGGAGAAGGAGGGAAAAAGAGGAGGGAGAAAGGGAGCGGAAGGGAGTAGGAGCCCGAAGAGATCGGAGGGTCGGATCGGAGGTTAACCTGTCAGTTGACGAATCGATGGTTCGAGCGAAGGTGATGAGTTGCAGAGTGACGACGAGTGAAAGCGAAAAAACCGGACATTATATAATAATTGGAAATACTCACCTCTGCTGGTGAATGCGTGGCAGCCAAGCACACTAGTGCCAATCGGCGACCGCCGCTAATCGCTGCGAGTTCACCGAGTTCACCGTCTGCCGCACTAGAAAACCTTAGAATTTATCACGAAAACATGATCGGGTAACTTTCATAGGACGGGCGAGGAAGGAGCTCACTCTCGAAGCACCAACACTCGATGACGTCATTCCACTAGCGGCAACATGGAGCCCAAAACGCGATAGGACGCGGGCTCGAGAGACTCGAGTTAGGTCGCGCTCGCTTCGAGCTGTCCCTCGAGCTAACCTCAAACCGCTCGGCCGTTGCTCGCGAATACGCGAACCCTTCGATCACCACCGGCTGACAACGACCGACTCTCCCGTGCACCGACACCGACACCGACACCGACACCGACACCGCACCGACACCGCACCGACACCTCTCCTTTCTTTTCTCTTCTCTCTTCTCTTTCCCTCCTCTTTTCCTTTTCCTCTCTTTCTCGCTTTCTCTCGAGGCTTCGCGCTGCGAAGCACACCACCGTCCGCGACTAGAATTCACTTCGGTCCGCTCCTTTTTCCACGTGATTTCCGAGAGGCCGCTAACAGAGGGCAGTCGCGTGCGCGCCCCCCACAACCGCGGTTCCTTCACTGCGGGAAACCAGAGATTCGAAATCGAAGCTGCGCGTCGCGCTACCTCCTTCGCTTTTCCAACAGAGGACGTTGTCAGGCGACCGAATGGACCCGATGGGTCGGTCGTGCCGCGTCGTCGTGAGTCGTCACCAATCGTGTCGGGTCGTTTTTCCTCGCGTCCCGTCGTGTTGCGCCGCTTCGACAACGCCACCGTCGCCTACTTTTCCTAACCTCGCTTTCTATCGTATGCGGCTACTCATTTCTTCTTCGCGCACACGGCACCAGTTTGTCCTACGATTCGCAATTCTCGTATCTTTTGATATCGTTCGAACACGATTCTTCAGCTCGCATTTGTGTTCGCATTAGCGTTCCCGTTCACTCGTGCTTGTATCGTATCTTTTTCGAGAAACCTCCGAATCTCTGTGATCGCCGACCAAACGAAACGTTCGACACGACTGGCCCGTGCAGATCGACTCGTTCGCCCACTTTGCTCTGTGAACGCGCGCGCGCACGCGGCTACGCGATCGCGCCACGACCAAAATAATCGCTTCCTCGATCGACCGTCGACCACGACCTTGCGCCATTCCGCCGCGCGACGCGCCGCGTTCGGACTCGTTGTCTCATTCCCTCCGTCTCGCCGAAACCTACGATCAATCACCTCTGGAGATGCCGACATCACCTTACGTCTCTCGAATCAATCAGATTGATGCGGTGCAGTTAGACGAGGAAATCTACAAAGTGCTTAGGAATCAAGCCAGGGAAATCGGCAAGTATCAACAGACAGAGAAGATCGATCGATGGCAACCCGAGATCGACGCGCTCCTCAAATTCTTCATATGGAATTTCTCGCTGCGCCACGGAAAATCGACATTTGGTCAGCAACTGCTCAATTTGCATTACGAAAACATTACAAGCGCAAAGTCCATTCTCTATATGCTTTCGACGATCGGTCCGGCGTATGTACGAGATAAACTCGTGGATAGTGGCGCGAATCGTCGTTTCACCATTTTACTCGATCGTGTCGCGAACGTCTTGAAGCTCTTCGAGTTTATAAACTTGTTGATCTTTATGCATCGTGGGACGCAGCCTCGTATCGTCGAATATATACTCGGAATCGCGAGTTCTTCCACAACTGTTCACAAACCGAGAAACATCGGCTACTCGTACATGACCAGAGAACTGTTATGGCACGGTCTGATGGAATTGTTTACTACCAGCTTGCCCATGGTCAATTTCCATTACTTAAAGCACACGATGAAGAAGCTATTCACGCGGTCAAAGGCCATCGACTTGCAAGGCATATTACCGACCATGAACTTGTCCACCAAGTGCGCCTATTGCACCGATACACCGATTCTACCGGTACACGCGGGTTGTCAGCATATTTTTTGCTACTACTGTTTGAACGCTCACTTCACCGTGATGGTCGAGTTTCAGTGTCCCGAGTGTAGCACGCGACTCTACGCTACTAGTATGAAAACGTACGAAGCCAGTTCCTCGACCTCCAGCAAACGAGAAATGTCGAGCACGGCATTTTAACGTTCTCCGTCTTATACCAATAAACAAACATTTTGTACATACAGATATATATATATACATATACATATACATATACATATACATATACATATACATATACATATACATATATTTCTATTTGTACATACGATTGTACATGCATTGTGTTTTATTTTTTTCTTTTTTATTAAAAATACCAATACAAAATTCTCTCTATCTGCTTTCATACAACGTTACGATTTATTCGGTGTTTCCTTCGAAACGAAACGATGATGGATCTGGTATATGATATACTTCTTGCTTATCGGAATAACTGGATTACCGTATAAAAATATCATGCCGCCTTAAAATGTTTTCCGTTTCGTATATTCGCGGCAATATGCGTTACATAGATTGGTCGTTGGTTTATTCATTAAGTAGTTTTACTTGCACGATGGGCGGGCACGTCTATTCATTACCTGCTAACATTCGGATGGACACGTTTGAATTCTTTTCGTCCACTCGATTTCTTCGATATCTCGATTCGGTTGCGCTCTAATCTTGATTGGAATGTTTGCTTATTCTCTACAGTAATAGGTAAGTTGCGCGAGCGTGCGATCGCACCAGCCGTTCCAACGATTCGATTGATATTCGTTGACAAAAATTGTTCGAAGACTTAAAAAGACGTACCGTGACTGTACCTTGTACGATCACCTGACGTATATAGCATAGTATAGTATCACCTGACGTAGGTGTAATTAACAACCATATCCCGCTGTAGTACTGAATCCGTTAATCGTAGTAAAAATGTTGTTAGGCACGTCACTCTTTTCACTTGGCGAAAGAAACTTGGCGAGATCGCATCAGCAAAGTAGACAAGATTAAAACACCTAACGTTTCGAAACAAGGCGGAACATGGTATATTTCATTTTATTCGTTAGTCTCCGAAAATATGATTCACCCGGATCGTATTTCATCGATTCTGAGAAACGTTTTACGGCGCACGATTAAATTGCCATCATGATAGGTTTTCACGTTTTTACAAACGAAGCGTCTTTCGGAATACGCATCGTACTATATCGATACTATTATTACACTGCGCGTGGAAACATGCTCCAGAAAGGCATGTTCGGTCAGTCGAATGATCTCGCTGGATTGTTACTGTATGTTCGTCTCTCAATTTCTCTTCTCCTTCGCGAATCTTGTATCCGTATTTCGTTTCGTTATTCTTTCTTTCTTTGCGTACAAATAAAAAAGAAATAAAATTCGTCAGCAAGAAAGGGGTCTCAGCTTTTGCGTATCAGACAGATCGAGGAGGAGAGAAAGAGAAAGAGAAATATGCGTCAAGAAATTTGCCATATGCAACGTGTCAGGAAGAAGACAGGAAATAAGACGAACGATACGACCTGTACCGTGATGTTCGAAGGCTAGGTATCGAATGCTTCGTTATCGCTTCCTTACCTATCATCGTTTCTTTTTTACCTTTCTTCTTCTTTTCTTCCTTTTAATTCTAATCGTTTTAGCAACTAATTGATCTGCTAAATCCCGCAAAATCAGCTGATGCACGTACCTACATGCACATACGTACGGTACGTATGTGTGTTCATGTGTATATACATATATACATATACCTATACTTCTATATTTTTCTAGATAGGAACATCGAAGAACAGCGTAACGCATCTCTCTAAAAAAAAAAAAAGTCGTCGAGCATCGATCGATCGTGTAAGTATCTCGAGCAGCGTAAAAATACAAATAATAGAAAGGACACGAGTGGATTCGCGGTAAAAGGAATCTTGCGGTCATCGATCAAGCTTTTTCTCGGAAACAACAATGATCGTTACGACAAAATCGTTCTGCGACGTCCCATCTCTACCGCGAAAACAAGAACGATAATTCTCCGCTACGAAAGCATGGGATAGGTACACGATTTTTGTTATCCGACCGGTGTAATGATCGGACGAAGAAAATCAAATTCGAATCGAATTTTATCAAAGAAAACGGTTAATGTTCGACACAAACACGAGTAACAGGGACGATCGGGTACAGTCTTGTTACATCACACACATACGCGCGCGCATACACTCGTACGCATAAAGTACACATAGCATGTATTCCTTTTCTAACATTTCGATCATTTTCAAGCATGCGATTTTGCCGCACCAAACAACAATAATTTATGCTTAAAAAGATTTCACAAAAGACTTAGTCAAGAACTATTAACGATAAAATCGTTCGACTCGTTAGACATTCTCGATAAGTTTCATCGAGACGATATTCTGAATATTTTCTTGACACGCGATAAACAATAATTTATATCGCTAGTCGCACCGACAAATCGATCGATCACTTAAATCGCGATAAATTGATATTTGAAGGTGTTTACATTTTTAAATATTGTCGATCGTAGCGAGCAGAGCATGAGCTCGTTGCCGAACGCTTTCATTTCATCCATATACGAGTATACTCAGAAAAAAAGAAAAAAAAAAGATTTAAAATATTAATAATTTATGTAGAACACGAGTATCTTACTTTCGTAAAACGACTATTGTGTAAACGGACCACAACGTGCAGCTTGTTTTAACAAAAATATTCTCGTTCCCC
Source organism: Bombus vosnesenskii (assembly GCF_011952255.1). NCBI lineage: Eukaryota > Metazoa > Arthropoda > Insecta > Hymenoptera > Apidae > Bombus > Bombus vosnesenskii. The sequence continues at coordinate 975,480 of NW_022883009.1, forward strand.
GTATGTTTATCAAGTACACGGATGTTGAGACAGAAAAGAAAATGAAGAAAAGAAGAGGAATCACGATGCACTCATACGACGACCGATTATTGAAAATAATTCAGCTGCAGAATCGTTGGGCAGGCATTGCACGTTAGCGGTATAGCTGAGTATAGACTCAAATTATAGTTTCAAGGGTAGTTCGCGAAAGTCGTTTCTCCTGTAAAACGATCGATCGTAATACGGTGAAAAAGACACAACTCGAAATACCCTCGAACGTTCAATCGCCCCCTCCGATCCGCTTCGTGGAAAAATCATTCGCATTTGTACGTTCGACGTCTTTCGCGAGTGAATAATAAATACTTTATTACATTGTAAAACTCGAAAACGCGGCTGCTGCGAGAAAATCCGAAACTCGCGAAAACCGAGAGAAACATGACCGTGTGCCCTTCTTTTCGCTTTATCTTTACGTGAGTTCGCATTTCCGTCTCGGTTGCCAGCTTAGGTTCTACGTTTCTGCCGAGTTTCGAGCTTAGTCGAGATTAAATATTTTAACTTCCCTAAAGCGACAGGTCGCCGAACGTACGGGATATCCTACGCCCATCGCGCATATCGAGCTTCAAAGCCTCGTTTTTCCGCACTTTGCTATACTAATTGAACCGTTATCGTTAATTTATAGATACTGTATACGCCTATCGTTCAGTCCTATTACGAACTCTTCACCGTTACACAAAAACATATATGATACAACGTGTCGAACGACACTACGACTCCCGGAGCATCGTGTTTCGCGCTCCGTACAAAATAATATGAAAACCGTATCGATTCGTCGAATATCGCGCGACCACGATAGAAAGACCATTAGCAACATAAAAAAAAAGCTAACGAAACGAAAGTAGTAACGAGTTTCTTAACCTAAGGCACCTTTCGACCGCGTGAATCGAGGACTGCAGGGAAAAAAATAAAAAAAAAAAGCAAACGGTCCTTGACCACAAAAAGAATCATCCGCCTATTCTTTCGGTGCCTAGAATCGCAAATTAACATACTAATTATAACTTGATCCTACTGTCGAGTCGGCGAAAGGGCTCGCGTGATTTGATTTCGATCTCGATTTCGATTCTCGTTCGAGCATCTTGAAACGCAATCGAGTCTGCGTGCGAACGCGAGGCTAATTTTAAGTACGACGCGGTCCTGTCTAAATTCTTTGTATTCGTTCTCACGAATTTTGCGAGACTCGTGACATGTTTCGTCCCTACTACCATTTGGTATCCAGATTGCATTTCTCCATCGACGACGAGGTCGACGACGTGGTCGTTTTGCGTTCCGCACCAGGAGCAGCGCTACCACAGAATGGACTAGTACGTTTGTTCATTTCTGAAAACGTACAGATGTTCGGGTGAGTATTAAAATTGATTGACGTACGAAATCGCTACCAATGAGACAGCCGTTTACGTACCAGCGATTAATAACATTATTTTACGCCTTGCACCCCAAGCGGTTATCCCGATTTCGCATAGATCTTTTTCCGTCAGAGATGGAAATGTAGCCATGTCCACTTCGTGAGATGTGAACAGGCCTAGCAAACAGAAAATAAGCAACGTATAGAACGATGTGTGCGAGCAGGTGAGCAAGCAACACGAAGATGGGATTTACCATAAGCATTGAACGTTAGCGTTAAAACGAGACGTTGTATTATTATTATAAGCGATTTTTAGCCGCCACATCCACGTCAGATCTACGCATTTAACGCTTATAGGAAATCTCACGTTTCCGTGCTTATATTTAGCGTCGAGGCCGATTAACGAGCAAAAGCCAAAAGTTACAGACCCAAAAATTCAGCGAATAATAATTTTACTTACGAATATACTTTTCCAATCCAACGCTAACCAACATGCTGGTTAAGTCGTCGTACCGATGGGTTGTAATTTTGTTCAAATGCGTGGTGGGCGTATGCTCCATGTAGTTGGAACTTAAGCCGATCTGTCCAACACGATCTTTACCGGATCCGATTCCAAAGTCAATCTCTCTGCTGAATACCGGCGTCGTTGGTTCCTTCCATAAATCAGATGGATGGGAGGTGGTAGATTCCTGCGGCTAAAAGGAACTTGCCAATATTGTTCTCGACTCGCCGATTTGTATCGACACCTAATGATGACACTTTGGTTAAAAGAGGTACGCTTACCTTCTTTATGTCGCTCGTATTTATGGGAGGAATGGATTGACTGAGTCCGTAGCCGGACCAAGCGGAAGTAGGAACACGAAAATCGTTGGTACTTGGTTTCCCTTGAATCACTTTCGCCGCTAGTATCTTTTTCTGCTCGTAATCGAAGGGAACGAGATTCTGTTGCACAGCCATTTCCAGCGATTTCTTCTCACAACCCGGCGCACGACGATCGGGTACCGTAATATCGGACAACATGCTGGATAAATCTGTGGAACGAAAAAGTTCAGTCCAGAATGATAATCTCCTGTCAATTTCAAGGGGGGGGGGGGGGCGTTTGCCGAGCACTCACCTATATTATGACTACTCTCGATAGGATTGACCGGAGATATGTTACGCGGACTGATAGCTGGACTAGATAGAGAACTGGAAACGCTGCTCAACGACGAATAAGCTGCGGTTAAACACAAATAAGAGAAAATATTTTTAATGGAAAGAACATAGCGGGTCGTAAAAGCAATCACATTTAGAAATATATATCGAATGTGAGAAAATAAGAAAAATGATAAAACTCACCGCTACCTTCCTTGCTTTCCAACGAATTACCGTTCAATCCGTGAGTATTGTGGAAGCCTACAGGCCCGTTCGAATGAAGTTGTCCGATACCGGTAAAAGCGTGATTTTGCAGTCCATGTGAATGAGGAGGCATCGCGTTATTATGCATTACGTGCTGCGTCGTCAATAGGTGATTAAGGTGTGGATATGGATAAGAGTGATGAAGCGGCAGTGGCGAAAAGATGGACGGTAATGGTGGTAAATGACCCCAATGAGGCGACAGGGCCATCGGATTTGGCGAATGAGGAACAGGCGATACGCAGTATGGAGAATTCTGTGTGTTCACCGTTAATATGCTCGACAAATTGTCCGATAGACTGCTGACTAAACTATTGGGACCTACGAATCATATTTCCACGATCGATTAATCATTAACATTTCATCGACTTGACAACGAATCGTTAGAAAGCGTATCGCTGAACGAGTCAGTGAAATCAATCGGATCATACTCACCGGAGCCATTGCCAGTAGAGTTTCCTTGGAAAATATTAGCAGCGTTTGGAATGTGATAGGTAGCCGGTATCTCGGCGTGCACTCTGGGCTCGTCCAGGCCTAAAAGCTGCTTCCTCGCTTCGTAAATATTGCTGGCGTTTCGTTCGATTCCTTTGATGATCACGGAAAGCGTACTCTGCTTCGGCTTGTGCCTCACGTTTATGAACACGTCCAACGACTGCATTAGTTGGGAAACGTTCTCGCTATCTACCGAAGACATCGAGTCCTCAGGAAGGTCGAACATTAGGACCAAAGGCAGGGAACCCTGAAGAAAAATTTCCTCTGCTTTTACAAGATATCATTTTACGTCATCGTAAACTGGATTCACAAACAGAAATGACGTTATCGGACCGATGTTGTTAACGGTATGATATATGTGTATTTTGCATGTACGGAAGAGGAAGAGAGGCAGAGAGTGCGTTGAGAAGAAGAGACGAGTCAATATAAGGAAAAAAATATAACAGAACAGATAAACGGTTCACCGATTGGCGATAAGAAAATCGAATCACGCGGACAACATGACCTACCACTAGCTGTTGTCGAGCCAAGTAAACGTTGTGGATGCCACCTGTGATCGTAACGTTGCTCTTCTTTAAGCTAGGAATGTTCGGATCTCCGGCATCTGGGAACATTATTTGAGTGCCTGTGCGTTGCATGATCATCTTCAAATTACTGCTCTGCTTTCCCAATACGATACTGTGATGTTGCGGCGAAATCTCCATCGACATTTGTACTTGTATTTGACTCTACTCGGATGAGGAATGAGATTCGAATAAATCGGATCTTGCAAAGGCGATAACAGAACGAGAGGACGATCGTACTTACAGCTAAGTTTTGGCACATGTAGTGAATTAGAAGCACGGTCGCTTCTTTCACTTGAGATACCTCCCATTCGCAACCTTTGACAACTACCAAAGTAGCATGCAATTTTGGTCTGGTACGAAACATCACTTGAACGTTGTATTTTTCCTGAATTTTAACTACGTACGGCGAAGTGGAATCGGGCACTGTTTGCGACGCACTCATGATTGGTAACTCGAACGAGAAGATCAGAGGCGTAAGATTCTGCAAAGACAAACGGATCGATAGGTATAACGAAGGTACATTAAGCCGGAGGAAAAGGTATATATCGAGATCTGTCAGACACGATCGAGATGAATCTCTCGACTTACCCTGACACGAGCACGGGCACGTTCGACTCCCTCCATTTCTCCCGCAATCGACACCTGGTTGCTCTTCTCCTGATGATTACTTCGATTACTGTCTGGAAAATGAATGTGGCATCCAGTTTCCTCCATCACCCGTTTAATCGTTAGTCCACCCTTTCCAATGATGTGCGAATGGTCCGTGTAACTAACGTCCAACTTCATAGTTACTCTGTTACTTTGCTGCAATCGAAACGAAAGATCATCGTCGATGTTTTCGAGGTTCCCGTTACTGGCGTAGCAGGCGTTTAACGCCAACGTTGCGTGCGAAGATCGCGAGATCGATCGACGCGGCGTGTATCGGAGCGAAGCGCGAGCACGGTTCAACGACGAAGTCGGCCGAAACTGCGGATAGCGCGACGAGAAAGATAAATTTCGATAAACAGCGGCATCGAGCAACCTAGAGACTAATGGAAAATTACGCATCGCCCACGACGTTAGGAAGCCGTTAAACTCTTCACGCAACGCGATGTGTTGAATTTTGTACTCGACGCAATATGCACGCGATCCCGATCGTCCGACCGTCTATCAAACATTATGTAAAAGGCTACGCGATTCGAATTCGTTCAGGTTACGACTAGCGTAAAGGTGAACGCTCCCTACGCATTCTGGAAAATTGCTACTTGCCTCCTATTTGCCTCGATCGTGCTAAATTCGCGTGATTTCGCTGCGTATCTCACGTTCCAACGAGGAACAGCCACGACGAGGTTGTTACTTATGAAATCATGCGACATTCACGGCGTTCGATCGTCAGAGCAACAGGTTTGTAAGTACGTCTACTCTTCGTTTCGTTGGAAGCGATTCGAAACGATCGGAATCGAGCAAAGTCGATGCGGTGCGGTACGATACGGCACATTACTATATCATGTGGTGAGATGTGGCGCAGAGAGTGGATGAGGCAGTGTGTATCGAAGCGGGAGGCAGAAAATGAGTGGGAGACGGTGAGCGAGAAGGAAAGAGCAGTTTGCACGGCCGGTGGAGGACTGTGTTACGTTGGAGTTGGAGATAACGGTACGTGGCAAGGAAATACAAGGCGGCCGATTCGGCCGGTCGGTTAACGCGAGCGAGACTGGTTCGCATGACGTCTCGCTTTCTCGACGAGGAATTCGCGGGGCTCCGTCTGCCTGTATAAATAGAATACCTTCTTCCTATGCGTTGCGGTTACATCCCTTTCTTTCTAATGATTCCGTAGTACCTTGCGACCAACGAGAAAAACAGTCAGACTGCCAAAGATGTTGATACAAGTCGGCGAAAGTTTCACGATGCGAAATGGAAAAATGAAACTGGCTGCCTCGACTATACGACAGTTTCATGCAGACGGAATGGTGCAGCGACCTCGCGTTAATTCGACTTTTTTGAGAAAGGGCGTTGAAAGGAAAACGAAGGAGATCGTTGCTCGCGCGCAACGTCGAACGTTTCCGTCGTCCAGTATGATCGAATACACCGAGCCGTTGCATCGAGTTACGTTACATCGCGCCGTGTCGTTATAGAGGTCTTGCTACGCACAACGCGCGAGCTTTTTATCATTCGATGGATTATCTGTGATAAGAGTGAAGAAATGTTTGTACGGCACGCGGATTCGATCGGTTCTATGCCGCTGAAAGTCGAATTTCGATCGGCGAGGTCACCGCTAATCTCGCAGCTCGCGAGTGACGTAATGTATCGGTAAACAGCAGCAAATCGCCCGTGACACCAGTCGCGAGATCGCACGCTTTTATCTCTCTTTTCCGTTGTTCGCTCGATGATACGCCTCGCCGACCGAATCGTGCGCGAATGGTTCACCAAACCAACGAAACGAAACGACTACGACGAAAACAGTGGAAAAATGCTGCTTACCCTCGTGTCCAGAATTTCCATTATTTTCTCCTTTGCGGCTCGTACGTCATCGGGTCGACCCGCGACCTTTATATGCGGATCTGTAAAAGAAACGAATTACTATATAACAATGCGACAATATGTCCCCCCTTGGAGTTGCGGGTTACGAGGGATCGCGATCGGTGAGCAGCTCTTGCGCATCGACCGAGCCACCAGAACCGGCTGAGCTCTACAGCAGCACCGAACTGGCACCGAGTCACCGATTACCAAGAGGCTTTTAATATTCTCTGAGCGCCGCTTCTTCGAATATGCTTTTCTTCCTGGGTACGGAACACATCGAATTCGAAGACTATGACACAGACACGACGTTCAGAAATACGTACTTTGAACGCAACAATCGTTCACCGATGATCGAATCGAACCGACAGTTTAGTTCGATCGAATTCCTCTCTCTTTCTCTCTGAATGCAGACAGAGACGAATGCACGAGTAAAGAGAGCGAAGCGCAAAGAGCAAACGCGACCGAGGCGTAAGGAGTATTTCGTAATTGGTCTCGTGGAAGGGATCGTTTCCCAAGAGGCGTAATTCGTTTGTTTCCTTGTTGCACTTCGTCCGGTTGCAGAGGCTGGATTCCGTGCAAACGGAGCTTTCCAAAAAAATCGATACTCGCCGGTGAATTCGCATAAAAATAGCGAGGATACAGAGAGGATGGCGAGGACCAAGCCGGTTGCTAAGAGGAGAAAACTCGGGCCGAATCGAAACGGTGACCCAGAAATAGATCGCGAACGACCGCGCGGGCGACCTTCGCGAATCTCCGCCGCGCGTGGTCTCCTAGCTGCACAGCAAAGGCAAAGATAACGCTGGACGCTAGATCGCGGTCGTCGATTCGCTCGTTTCGCGAGAAGAAACCGAACAAGCGATCGATTATCGAGATACAAGCAACGGTTACCATTTTCGCTGATATAGTCCTTCGCGGGTTACGTAACCTAACACCGATAAATCGCACGCTAGTTTTTGTCTGTGCGTAAACCTCTACTTCTACTCTACCTGCTTCGCTCAAGGAGAACGCTCTTTCGAAAGAAAAAGGAAAAGGATCGGGATTTAAAGTCGTTCGGCACGTTAGGTGAACGACCAAACATTTCGTGGTAATCGAGTTATCTCGACGACCAACGTATCGCTTTTATGCAATCGACGATAAATCTCATCGCGCGTATCGCGAGTCCACTTTCGCAACCTTTCTATTTTGTCAACTCTTTCTCCGACTTTAACTATTTCCGGTTAACAGGCTGACCGAAATTAAATTAGGCTTCATTCGCTACATCACAGCGAGACTCAAACGCGAATTCGCCAATTCTCGCGGCTCGGATACACAACCACTTGTTATTCACGATATTATCGATCAACGATACGTGCGATTGTCGCTGAAAATGGATCGAAGCTCGAGAAAAAATAAAAGACTTTTATTTCGTATAAAAATATTCGTCGACGTTCCACGTTGCCGTCATTGATATCTCGATTGGTTAGTCATATTAATCGAGTTACTCGAGAATTCAAGTGATATGATGATTTTTCTAATAGGTGGATCGTGGATGTTTATGCAAAGTTTTTTATATTTTAAATATGACGAATTCAATTAAAGAATCGCAAACTAAATATTGTTACGAAAGTTCAACCTTGGATATTATATATATATATATATATATATACTTTTATGTATTATTTACGTTTTTACATCTTTAAATGAATAAAGATGCATGCATAAATGCATAAACATTCACATTCTACTTATAACAACAAGGATAGAAAGTTGAAAGGACAAGTTGATTAATCTGGACGAGACTTTACGATAAACTTCTCTCGTGAACAACCGCGACATGTATACGTAAGTATGCTTATCAATGGAAAAATTCACGGCGAAGAAATCCTTACATTATTTCACATTTGGCTGTAGGAAATACGAATGTGAATACGAATGCGGATGCGGATGCGGATACGGATACAAGCATGAATACGAATACGGATACGGATACAATTGACCTCGCACTCGACCTTTTAAAGACTCGAAAGTAGAATATGTAGCTCCATCATTGAGTGTCACTACCTCCGCGTTGTAAACCAATGTACGTACACGTGTACGATACTCGACTGAATTAGAAAAACTGATTTCCCAGTTCTCTGGGAAAGAATGACGTCGTTACACAGCAACGTTCGAAGCTCTGAAAAAGTGACGATCGTTGGTTTACGTTCTGGCAATGAAAGAAACGTGGCCCAGGGGCGGCAAAGTTCGTCGTAGTGGAGGTAGAAAATCGGTAGGAGGTAAAACTATTTATACCGGATTACGCGATTTATCATGCACAATAGGTTCCTTCGGTGGCAGAGCAGTTTCGGAGGAGAAGGGACGGTAAACAGCTGTTCAAGTCACGAGGGAGGGATGAATCACCGAAAAGTTTCCATGGCGAGAGGTACGCGAGGGAAGGCTACTGGCAAACGAACAAACGATCGAACCGCAAAACGTTTCCGTTCATCGGACGAATTTCGTCTAGCGATTTCGACGCGTCCGACACGCACCGGGAAACGCGTTTTACTTCGCCGACATGCACTGCTGCGCCAGAGCAAGCACACGAGTCGTTTCGTAATCACTTTCGATTAATGGGTGCGCTCTAATTATCGAGGCTACGTTCAGGAACGAGTCGCGTAATCGCGACGAATCGAAGCCGTCATCGGTAGAGCCGGCAACGAGCTCCACAAATTCTTAGTTTCTAGCTCCTAGGTTGTAAATAGAAGCACGACTGTCCGCTAGGCGGAACAAGATCGTCGGTGCTCGCAAGTCGTAGACTACGAGCTCCCGTTTGATCAGAACGCGAAAACACGGCGAACATGTGGCGCTGTGGAAGAACGTGCAACGCGAGAATTCGCATACACGAGCTGCAAATAGACGTAAGAAAATACACGATAACAGCCAGCGTCAGCTGTCGAGCCAAGGCAACGCAACTACTCGCGTAATCGCATGCCGTGTATATGTAACAAGGTTCGGTCGGTAAATGATAAACAGTAGACACGATCGAACCGAAGAGAAGGAGAAGCCGAAGCAAATCAGGAAACGATCGGTGGATCCGCCGACCCTTCAAGGTCGACAGTGTCGTCGAACCTACTTACTTAGGTTGTGTCACGTCGCACCGCATAGCGTCGTTAGCTCACGTATCGTTTCCGGGTGTTTAGCTCTCGCACCGCACTCCGATATTTTCTATCGGCTCGTTTCTAGCAAAATATTTGCCATTTGCGACGCGTGTCGATAACTTCGATCTAAGTTTTCGATCGTCTAAATGCAATTCCGATCGGCGGACGTGCTTCGAAGTACGTGCGAAGTCGCGCAGGCGCGCACTTACCTTTCTTCGACTTTGCTCCGATCTTTAGACGAGACGGCCACGTAACGAAGGTGTTTGTTTCCTCCATAATCTGTAATACATCAAAAAATTGCATTTAATCGCAATCAACTGTTTCGAGCGTTCGTGCTCGCCGTCACGCACGCACACATACGAACTATCAGAGGATCGCGAAGTCGTCGAAGAAAATTGTAAATACGGTCCGGTATCGAAAATTACCACGGTCATCGTTGTCGGGTGGTGATGGTATCTCGATCGGTATCGATCCTGATTACTTCGTAGTTCAATTTGGTTAGTCGATGAATCGTCGTCGGTGAATCAGCAGCAGAGAAAAAGAAAGAGACGGAACGAACTCGGAGGAAAGAAGAGCTACGGTTCCGGCACTTGTATCACAGTCACTGTTCGTATGGTTGTTGGAAATGTTACACCAGGAGCATGATCGTTGTGCGATCTCTTCGGCGACGAGAAAACCCGTTCGGATCGAGAGCGGAGTAGAAAGAATCTCGAATGAGCGGAGACAGCTCCGGGTGACGTACTTTCACTGCCACGACTGTCGAGAGCCGCGAAACGTCCCGCCGCGCCACGCCGCGCCGCGCCGCGTTATCCGTTCACTTCATCGCGGCTACCCGATACGCGCGATTGATGAGCCGACACATCAACAACCATCGACCATCGATGATTTTTATTTCGATCTTTTCCTCCTAAAATTTCACCAAAATCCTTCCACGAGTTTCTTTTTTCGTCGGAATCGTCGCCGATCTTGAAATTCGATGCAGATTCGATCGGGGGCTCGGCTCGTTCTCTGGATCGGCTGCCGGTTAATCGAGCCAACGTTCACGTACACTTTTCACATGCGATTAGTACACCCGATCCGATCGCGTTATCGGTAACGCGGTAGCTAAGTTTGTGCACAAATCGAACTTGGAATTTTAGTTGAGGCAGTTCGCGAACGAAACCGCAACCGGGAAAATGACGAAAACGATGCCGACGACACTCGCTGCGCTTTTCAACGTGACCGGCTGTCTGGTTGGAAGAACGATGTTCGGAACGGCCACGTCGTCTCTCGCTTTTACCGCGTCCGGATCACTGGCACGACTGACTGACTAACAGCATATAATGTAACGGGACGGCTCGGTGAACCGCCTCCCACTCGTCGTCGTCGCGACTCTAGCTGTCTCCGTTCCTCCGGAGTTCCGTACTCCCTCCACTATTGCCTCGGCGGAGAAACGACAGAACAGAAACGAAGTAACGCGACCCGATCGCGACTATACTCCAACCATGCACCAGAACATCTCAGCCGTTTCCGCCTGTTTCCATTGCCTTCTCCTTTCTTCTCTCTCTCTCTCTCTCTCTCTCCCGCGACGATTTAAAGAGCCGAATACAAGAACAGGTAGTTTTCTGCACGATTCATCCGTACGATTCACCTACGAAACTTTGACTCCGTTTTCGGGCGGCTACTACCTGGAGACCTGTTCTCGACTTCTTTGATGTTCGGTTCATTGATTGCGTTACACGCGAAATCCTATTAATAGATCACAGACGCGCATCTGTGCCGACAACAATCGATAAAATCTAACGATGTGCAAAAGCGAATGCAAACGTGAACACGCAATCAGATTCGAATGAACCAGTGTAAGCTAGTGTGAGTGAAACGAAACTAAGCGAGACTAGACATGAGAAATACATACGTGGAAGTAACACGGCCGGAAAGTTTCACGGTCGGTCGTTCGATGGAACGCGTGAATCTCCTCCGAGCAGGGTTACCTGGAAGCGCATCAGATACATTTTGCGAGCAGGCACCATCGTAAAAGTTTGAATGGCAACCCGATCGACAGAGGTAAAACCGTTTTAGATTCATAGGGAGATTTGAAAACGAAAAGAGACGAGAACAGATAATTCAGCAAACCCGACAGCACCAACACGAAAAAATGTTTTGACGTAGAGCTTCGGAGGAGCGAGATTGAGTGTGTAGCGGCGAGTCGAGTAATGCCGGTCTATAAATAATCGGGCGGTGTATTTCCAGGGCCCCTTTTACGCAACGTGTCAACGATAAGGATAAGCGCGAACGTTGCCTTCGAACACGACGGCAAACGTTTTGCGTTCCCTGCGCTCGTCTATGCGTCCTACACAACACGCGTTTATCGTTGTTCCAACTATTCGCAGGTGCACTACGCTCTACGCGACAAGCGTATCATCTATTATCTCACGACCATCGCTTTTACCGAGGAGAGAGGAACATGTCATATGTCTTTCGTTCTCGGATACGCCTTCCAGATGCAAGCTTGACTCCACGTAGAACGCAAACGTTAATGGTCCGCAAAAGATCGAATTCGAAAGATCGGCGAGTAGAAAAGAGAAAACTTTCGACTCGAAGCCAAAACACCGAACGGTGACTCGATTGGACAACAATTATCTGCCGCTCCAGCAACAGCATCAAAGAAAATTGTACAGAAATAGCTCCGTTCGGTTTCGTATAATCGCGAGGTCGCAACACTCTGTGCTACGAGCGCTGTTCGCGAAATCCGTGACGTTTTGCGCCATCGTTCTTTCCACGGCTCTTACCCGTCTTGCGTACCCTACATTCGTTTTTCTCGAGAAGAGACTCGAATAAATACGCGTTCCGATAAAAATCCTCAAAAATCGAGTAAGATCGCGAACGAAAACAATGCGATGATTCAAACGTTGCACGATAGGTTTAATCTGAAGTTAACACAGAGTTAATGTCAAAAATGGGAGCAGCGACGGAGCGACTAGTTGTCGATGCCATCGAATATTTCGAGCAACGAGTCACAGCGTGACGCACGGAAGGCGTAGTCCGAGTCCGCAACAATGACGATGACAACAAATTTAAGGCTGACCTTCCGTCCACGCAAATTGTATTATGTATTTTAAATTAAAATCGACAATGAAATATAGGTGTCGTTAGTCTTACACGATTACATTGCCAGAAATACGATACGTGTTACGCGTTGCATGTATATATTTTTACACATTCTTCGTACGACATAGGTCATAGGTTGCCGATGTCGCATGAACGAAAAATCTTTTATCGGTGACCGGTGATCGGTAGAGTGTTCTGTTCAACTCGATGACGAACAATACTCAAAGAAGACAAAAAGTACACTGCGTAAGTTCCAGAGAAAATTGGGGAAGATAATATAGCGCGCGGAAAACGAGTTTGATTACCGGATCGACCGATCGAGATATCGACATGAAGGACGTAACGCAACTTACGTTATGAAAAAACGTGTCCGCTAGCTTGGGTGCGTCATTATCACCTGTAAACAAAGAAAAATGTACGGTCAGGGTACAACGAACTCTCGTCCGTTTGTTCTTTTTCTTTTTCGATACATTCCATCTTCGAGGATGGATCGTACGTAAAAAGACAATGAAATGTTTGAAGATATTAATTAAGGGCGAAATCAGCGAGCACAGCTCGGACGTCAATTCCGACTTTGACACCGATTTGATTTGGTTCGTCAGCCAAACGGATAAACTTATCGCTGATATTTACGTGATTCGCTCGATTTCGGCACAGGCGTAAATATCTACATATGTATGTAGAGCGTCTCAATCAAAATAAACGTTACGATCCTGGTATTTCTAATCGTGACCAATTACCATTTGACAGTCTCTCTAATTCCGTTTACAAACAGATAATCTATTTAAATCGCGCGATATGTAGCTTTCGAGAATCGTAAACTCGCATATCGAATAAGCAGGAAAAAGAGAGAGAGAAAAAGAAAAAAGGTCAGAAATCGAATGACTCTGACCACTCACCTAGAAGCATCTGTTCCAACTTTCGGCGATCAACGCGAAATCTTTCTTGCAGCAGGTCGTCTGGATTGCCAATGCCAAGTACAGCCGCAATGTCGAACAATTCTTGGCGACTTTCGAAGCCCGATTTACCAGAGACGCTGGTCGTCATTGTGCCCTCCGACGTCTCGGACATCGTCTCCGTCGCTTTTCTCTCGTTTTGTATCACCTCGTCGGGTCTCATCTTGTCCAGATTCTTCGATAACCACTCTTCACCGTTCCAACTCGATCAATCCTTCCTGTAGAAACAAATACAAAACGGAACGATTTACATATTCACTCAACTGCGGACGACACAACGCACGAGTCAAGGATAAAGGCATCCGAAACGAGGGCAGCGAAAACGCGAAATTTCGGGAAATCTGAGAATAATGGCGATGCGGTATCGGCCCATTTCTGCGAGGAAACGCGATGATATCGATCGTGAATTCGACGAGCGTGTCGCGTCAATGACGCGCACGAAATTGAGCAGCGCAATGATCTCGATCGCGCTATACGCCATGCCAGTCCCCTTATTTTCTCTTTCTATATTTTCCCGCCATTTCACTTTCTCCTTGATCGTTTGTTTCTATATCTCTAACCCCGTTCGAATCGGCGCGTCGTCTTCCTTTTCTTTCTTCCGAGTTTCGCTCCGTATGCGTGGGTTGTACGCTACCACCACCGTCCAGGACCAACGACTATAGGACGCTTATTGCCCACACCGTTCGCGTAAATAGCTTAAGGGATTCCGGTGAGCGTAGCGCCACCGGCCGATTTCTTGGAATTCGAGCTGAATTTCGTGGAAGAGGCTCGACAAACCAACCAATCGGAACCGGTAATTGCCCGGCTGACGATTCACTCGACGCGTGGTTTTTCTTATCCCTCTCCCCCCTCCGCCGACGCGGTTCGCGAGACTACCTCTGTCATCTACCTTTCTCTCGTTGGTGTTCTCTTCTCGCTCCAACACACCTGTGCCAACGAATGTCTGCAAAAAATTGTTTTCGCCAACGCGCGACATGTCGCGTGTACCTACGTGACTCATGCCTCGTCGATTACCCTGACGAAAACAATGCATTCGATCGCCGGACGATACCCTAAACTTAATCCACCCGATACCGAAACTATACCTGCTGATACCGTCGAATTTCCGATCGGGACGCCCTTGATCAAATTTGCCGCCATCCATCCATTCACCCCCTATCGCGTCCCAAATTCTTTCTCGTCCTTTCTCCATTTGACATTTTGCTTCAACCTCGATAGATATTTGCTTCCTTTGAGTCTCGCCTCCTGTCCTTCGCGTAACCTCAACGTAATTCTACTAATTTTACACGGTCACGAGATGAGCGGAATGTAAATCCATCTAATAATTAAAATCGTTATACTTGATCAAACTCGAAAGAATCGCGATAGAATGGTGGGGCCGATCACAGATCGTAATTCGAACATTTACCGAACCTAGCCATTTAAACAAATAAAGACTCGTTTACTGACTATCCAAATGGATCGACTGTTCCAACATACGAACCTTGATTAACCGGCGCACTTTTTGCGTCGTATCACGATGAAAATTCAAGCGAACCTTGGTCAGTCGAGACAATACGGAACGTTTGACGATAGTGAACACGAAGACGACGGAAAGACGATAGCAACGACGAGGTGAACAACGAGGAAGCGACGCGACGACGGCACAGTCTTTCGCTACGTGCTTCCTACGACCGTTACCTTGACACCGTCGTGATGGACTGTGTCAACGAGGGTTTCGTCTCTCACCGGTTAATACCGATCGCTACCGACCAGTGCCGATTCATCGCCTATTCAAATTTACTCTAGAACTAGAACGTCGCCGAAATTTTTCAGCATTTCTATCTACCCGATTAATCGAGCCTGCTCAATGAGCAACGCAGTTAGGTTATGTATAGATTCTGTTCTTTTTTCCTGTTTTACGCAAATTACTTTCATCCTCGCATATAGCAACGTTTTGTCAGTTGTATATCTCAAAATTGCGTGATCGATCTTCTTCCTTTGCTTAACCTCTTACTTGGCCAATATGAGTTAACGCTAGTAGTACTAAATCAATCAAAATAAGTGTTTAGAATGAGAAATTAATTTGCTTTTATTCATTTTTAATCCGTAAACATAGAAGTTTCTGAACAAAGGATCCGCTCGCACCGCCCCATTACGTCAAATTAAACAAACGCTTACCATAAACATAAATTGTCTACGATTTCATATGGTCTTCGTCTCGATTATTCATCGAGGGTGAGTTATGGCTAATTGCGCGGTCCACTAGCTGTCCTCCGCGTCCTCCAAGGAAAATCGAATCTCAACTAGCCTTGGTCTACCAATCCTGGTCATGCTTTGAAACGTCTATTTTCGTCACCTGTTGAAAATCTTACATTTTACAAGAAAACGACCGTACTGCGATTCTGTTGGTGACCGATTGTCACCGCTTTGCGTTGGCGCTCCTCCTGAGGACTCCGATCGCGTGTCGATTTCAAAGCAGACTAAGGGAGACTGTGTCGATCATAAAACGTTCTACAATCGTTCCTTCGTACTCGTGCCCATTCCCGTCACCGCGTCCACCGCCACTCTTATCTTGGTTATTTTATTTCACTGAGCTGCGCTTTCGTGACACACTCTTCTTTCACTATTCTCGCTCAACTTTCGCTTTCGATCACTCCACCTTCTAATCCTCCTTCCCTTTCCAGGTGGTTCTTCTAATAGCCCATCGAAAAACATATAAAATGCACCTATTACTTAGAGCGAGATCTTTTTGGTTTTTTAAGACTACATTGCTCGTCGAAACGATTTATACTATTAATATGTTTAGAGATTATGCTAAAATCGATAGCGATCGCTTTCGCATCGAGAAGAGTATAACGCAAGAACGAGCCTAGAGAAAGCCTTTTCGATTCGCTTGGCGTTATATGTTTGCAACCATATTTTTTTTGAAAAAGTAAAAACGTCATTTTCTTCGTGCGTGATAGCAACTTCGAACGCTGCTCGGACGCAAAGCAGACATGTCGTTTGTTGCACGGTTTTCCACGAGAGGTCGTTCGTCGTTTACGCGCTGTCTTAGCGCGATACACGAAGAAAAATGAAAATTCGTTTGGCTACAAGATGGCGTGCGTGTACGTTTTGTTTTCAGATCTTTTGGAGTGTTGGGTTAGGAAGCAGCGGATTATCATTGACTGTACATACGTTAAATTTCGCCAACTTTCTCTTAAATTCGATCACTGAATTATAAGATAAAAGGAAAGTAACAAATTACATTTGTAGTTGTTCTGCTTGTTCTCCCTTTCGAACCAAGGAAATGAACAGAATAAGTATAAACGGAAATGTACGATAGATATTATTTTGCGGCCAGTTCCAAAGGATTTAGCAGAAAATGCTTCAGACGCTACGCGAACGTTCGCAAAAACGCAAGAAGTTGCTCGCTCAGACGGTGAGGACTACTCAAACGTGATTTCATGACGTTGAGGTTATGATCGCAAGTAAGAGTTTGTGAATGGTATGAATTCGTTTCTTCTATGTAGTTAGGTGTTTCGAGCGTAGACGAGTTGCGGCAAATTCTTGGAACGGATGTCGACGATACGCAGAAGAAGAAATTGAAATCGGTATCAGAGAAATCGGAGAACGGAGTGAAAGATTTAAAAAGTGAGACAGGTCCGACCGACGAAATCGTTTACAAAGACTCGTCAACATTTTTAAAGGTAGGCGAGTTTGTATTCACAACCAAGCAACTATCTGTTTCCACTTTCGACTACAGATTTATTTTTTAAGGGAACACAATCGTCGAATCCGCATAATGACTACTGTCAACATTTCATTGATACGGGTCAGCGACCTCAAAATTTCATTAGGGACGTGGGTCTGGCGGACAGATTCGAGGAATACCCGAAACTGCGGGAGCTGATCAAGTTGAAAGATGATTTAATCGCAGAAACTGCAACACCTCCCATGTACCTAAAAACCGACCTGCTTACGTACAATTTGAAGGAACTGAATTGCAAGTTCGATGTAATTTTGATCGAACCCCCTTTGGAAGAGTACCAACGCACCTGCGGCGCTACAAACGTGCAACTTTGGAATTGGGATCAGGTGAGTAGAGATTATACAACGTACCTCTTCTCTACTCGTAACGCCTTTATTAAAAACAATCTATATTCGTAGATAATGGAATTGGATATCGGCGAAGTGGCGGCCAATCGGAGCTTCGTGTTTCTGTGGTGCGGCAGTAGCGATGGACTAGATATGGGACGTTTCTGTCTTCGAAAATGGGGCTTTAGACGATGCGAAGACATATGCTGGATTCGCACCAACATTAATAACCCGGGGCACAGTAAAAACCTAGATAGCAAGGCCGTACTTCAGAGAACCAAAGAACACTGCCTAATGGGTATCAAGGGGACCGTCAGACGATCCACGGATGGAGATTTCATTCATGCAAACGTCGATATTGATTTGATCATTTCGGAGGAGCCCGAATATGGTTCTATAGAAAAGCCTGTCGAGATTTTTCATATAATCGAACACTTCTGTCTCGGCAGACGACGGTAAGCGAGGAAAGCATGTACATACATATCAGGGCGTTCAACTCACTCAGCTAATCAACAATATTTTTCGCACTTTACATAGACTGCATTTGTTCGGTCGAGACAGTACTATTCGACCAGGCTGGCTTACTGTAGGCCCTGAGCTAACCAACACGAATTTTAACGCAGACCTCTATACTAGTTACTTTGCCAACGGTCAAATCACCACTGGTTGTACAGAACGTATCGAAGCTCTCAGACCAAAGTCTCCACCGCCAAAGGGAAAAGTCGCCGGTCGAGGTAGAGGCGGTTTCACTCGAGGACGTGGTAGAGGAAGGTAAAACGGTCCGCCATCGATGATCGTTTCAGATCCTTTCTTTACATATTGTAATGATCAAATACACCACACGTTGCCAGAACGTTGGCAACCAGATCACCACATCTCTTCCGTTAAAAGATTCGGTATCACGTGAAGAAAACTTGTACCTTTGTATTGTACGATAATTTGTCTTACATATTGTGTTATAGCGTAGTTCAAATACATCGTCGCGCTACCGAATATTCCAATTCTCTTCAATTACATGTAAATATAATCACGCAACGAATTAGTTAACGCGCGAATGATATCGAAATTATCGGGCATTTCTCTCACATCCTGACTTATGATTTAGAATCGAATATCACGATGTTTCTAACAATGTACACCGTATTACGTGTAAATACCTTTATTCATTCGTGTCCTATTTGGAATATTTTGTAACGCAAACCAATATACAACATGTTTGAAATAAAGTTCAGTGTCGAATCGATGGTCACCGAGAATATCAATGCTTTATGTCTACTTACGCGTGTGGGTCGCTTAACAATATATCAATCATTCACCGGCACAATTAGCCGAGAGCTTCTAAATTTTCGTCTAATTGCTTAAGAACGATTATACAAATCTTAGCATCTTAAGTATACGCATTCTTAAAAAGCAAACGCGATTATTTCGAAACGTTTGAGATCCGGTCATATTACTTTGTACTTTGTGTCTTGAGAATATTGAAATTTCTATAAATACAACTTACTATATAGTTAACTACATTTACAACTTTTATACGATCCACGGAAACTTACGAACATACTTCTTGGCCCCAGTAAAGCTTCCGGTAGTATAGAATACGTATTCGATAAATGGTTCGCATTTTCTCGCATCTGAAACTTTCCATGAACTTTAAACGTAACGAAGAGGAACCAATCATGCTTAACGACAATCGATTTACGACGCTTTTAAATTACAGATTTCATGGAATAACATCCTTTGATTTTCATCGCTGACGCATCGCCAAAAGTTTACAAAACGTTCGTTTCATAATAATTCGTATAACTTCTAAATCTACGTACGATTACTATGCTCGGCGAGTACAATAAATTAAAGAATGGAATTATCTCGACGATAAAAAATATAGAACACTGGATGTGCTTACCGATTCGGTTCATTGAACGTCTGAGAGAAAGAAAAGCTTGCGAAACCAAAATTATCGTTTGAATAAAATCACGAAAAGAAGAAGGTGACAAATTCATTGCCTTAAAACAATGACCGTCAATATGCGTAAAAATATCGAACGACGAACCTTGCGGTCAACGCGAGTATAAAATATATTTCTTTCTAGCTAATTACATATTGTCGTCGATATAAAATATACGAGAAACGAGTATCTACAAATTAAAATCGATCAACGGTACGATCGGTCGTCGAAAGTATAAATTAGAAGGTGTTAATCGTCTGAGTTAAGAAATGCGTCTTTTTTTCACGCAGTCTTCCATACAGCGATTCGCTGGAAATGATCACATTTTTTTTCTTTTCCCAAAAATGCCGTGTAAGCGAAGAGAACTATCTTACACACGGTAAAAGTGATTAGACAGAAAAAGAGAGAGAGAGAGAGAGAGAGAACGAGAAAAAGAAATAAACGCAATTTTTTTGAAATTCTACCAGCTATTAAGAAGAATACGAATATATATGTATAGCGATGAACTGGCAGGCACAGGCAGAACTCGTTGGTATCGACTGATCAATTCGTTCGTGAGCAAACGATGAGTCGCAGTGAAGTGGACCGTTTTTTGAGAGTAGAGTTTAGTTCTGATCGGTCTCCATCGGATCGGTCTACAGTTTCAAAGTCACAAATAGGTCGACTCCCCTGTAAGCAGAGTCAATGTGAATTACGTGGAAAGTTGACTTGTTAGCATATATGTACATAGTTAACGAAACGCAAAACGCAAAATCGCGTCGAGCAAATGCGTACCTGTATAAAAGAATTTAAATTTCTGCGAATGCGAGTGGCAAGGATCTCGGTTTTCTCCGTTTCCTACTTTATGCAGGGTGTTTCCTAGCGTATTTCATAAGAACAAACAAAAATCATCGTTAAAACAGTAAACTCGCACTACGTTTAGAAAAGTTCGAGAAGGAAGAAGAAAGAAAAGTAAAAGAGATACGGAAAAATGAAACGAACAAAATAGAGAGGAACAACGTGTTGTTGTTTAATTGCGTCCTCCGATGCTCGATAACCTTTCTTTTTTTTTTTTTTTTTTTTTTTTTTTAATGATCGAAAATGTTGGAGGGGACGATATGTGGAGAGTTGTATTCGTATATAATATCACAGAAAAAAATAATGCATCTTATTTATATTTTGAACATTCCGCATGAATCATATAAAAGTTAGTTTTAAGAGATATCACTTATAAAACGATATTCATGAGCTTCGTATGAGAAAAAATATGTCCGAGAAGCGTGTACGTTACAAGAAGTAACAATATGGTACATACGTATGCCATAATTATTGGTACGTAAAAACGTATTTAGTAAGTTTACCTTCTTCGTTACTTTTAGAGGGTAAAAAACTGAGGTATCGCAACGATTGCTAGCGAGTCGACGTTAGTTCAGTGAACTACAGATGCGATTAAAATAGTTCGAGCGAGGTAAATTTACTAATTCGTTCGAGGTAATCCAAAACTCGCTACCTGATAACACGAATAAGTATTTCATTCGCTCTTGTGCTGTTTTCGATCATTGCACGCACACACGCACGCATTCTCTCTCTCTCTCTCTCTCTCTCCCTCTCTCTCTTTCTCTCCCTCCTCCTTTTCTCTTCTCCCTCCCTTCCTCTCTTCCATTTTATCAACCATCAAATTTAATTTCGATGACAAAAAGAAAACCAAACATAGAAATAAAGATAGATCCTGAGACGCGGGATCAGAATTTATTCGAAAAACGAGAATGAGCTTTTTTCCTCGATGCATTCTCTTCGACATACGTGAATCGCGTATCAACGTATTTATCGTGCCATAACTAATTTTATGCAAATTTCATAAGTTTACGGTACTTATATCAACGAACGGAAAGATGCACCAGCGAACGATAACGAACGACCGCATTTTTTTGACTTAACCGTGCGCGCGTATTCCTATTCGTATTCGTAACCTTGTCTAAGGCTCGTGGCTAAAATCTATGCGAACGATCAACTCGGCAAGTTAGCAAAAGAGAGGAAGCGTTGATGTAAACACGCGAAATTTCAACATACTAATACGTTTCGTTAAAAGGAATAAGTTTTTGCAATATCATCTCTTGTTGCACATACGGACTCGGTCGATTTTGAATTTTCTTCCGTAGCGCGCGTGCGACTTGTTCGGTCTGCGTATCGGTCTGAGCGTATACATAATCGAAAAGTTCGTTCATGGCTGCATGTACAAACGAACAAAATGAAGATACAATAACAGCGAAATTAGACAAAAATGCCAGTTAGAACGATGCATGACGCGACTCTATTTGCCATCATCGTTTTTAATTGCATCGAGTTACGAACTATCGTATCGCAACGTACAAGCTATGAGTTAGGAAAGGACGGCGTCAGAAACGATTCTTGTTGCGTTCTCTAAATTCATTTGTATCCTTTGCATATTCGATCAAATGGACGTTTCTCATCCAAAAGCTTAAAGAATTCGCGTATTGTGCGAGTGCTAAGGAAACAACCATACCTTTCATTCGAACAAAATTTCGCGAAAA